>NC_057807.1:171787512-171832351 GCF_018294505.1 Triticum aestivum | reverse complement strand
AGAAGAAGAAGAAGAAGAAGAAGAAGAAGAAGAAGAAGAAGAAGACGAAGAAGACGAAGAAGAAGAAGAAGAAGAAGAAGAAGAAGAAGAAGAAGAAGAAGAAGAAGAAGAAGAAGAAGAAGAAGAAGAAGAAGAAGAAGAAGAAGAAGAAGAAGAAGAAGAAGGAGAAGGAGCAGGAGAAGGAGCAGGAGAAGGAGAAGGAGAAGGAGGAGAAGAAGGAGGAGAAGCAGGAGGAGGAGAAGAAGAAGAAGAAGAAGCTGAAGGAGAAGAAGCAGAAGAAGAAGGAGGAGAAGAAGGCACCTCGCTGTGATTTGGTGGATGGCACGCGGGCACGGATGCTTGATGTCCCACATGTAATAGAGCGGCTAGTCATAGAGTTTCGACGACAGATGTGGAGCTGGCAATAGTAGTACTACCTCCATCCTGGTTTATTGGTCTCCATGATAGTTTGTGCCAAAATTTGACTATGAATTAAAACAACCAAATGTTCATGCATGTCACAAAAAATTACATCATTGAAAACTATGTTCAAATACGAATCCAAGGATATAATTTTTGTTAACATGCACTAACATTTTGTTAGTTAAATCTTTGGTCAAAATTTAGCACAAATTACAAAGGGGACCAATAATGATTGTACTGTCACATTTTCTTGAGCATACTCCGACATACAAAATATAAATAATAATGCATGTTGGTGCAGACCACATTTCCGATAATTTGAGTCGTGGGGTTGTTCACAATTTTTATGAGGCGGTGGTTGTTCACTTGATGGAGGGTCTAGTACCAGACTTGAACGATACAAAGTGCGACCTGGCACACCGTTAGGGCTGGAACAAAAGCTTGTACCTAGTGAGCAATGATCCCTAGATAGTTCGGCTTGTTATCCTTATCGGTCGCTTCTTAATGAACAAAGCGAATCATCAATTTCTTAAGGAGCTTAACGAACCAGCTAACATGTTTCATGCTAAAGTTTTTTAGTAACAACACAATACATGTTTCATCTTACATGAATTTTCTTTTAACGAGCTTCGAACGAACCAAGTCGAGCAGGGTTTTTTGCTCGTTAATCTTTTGGAGCTTAATGAGTCGAGCCTTAATGACCACGAGACTAATGAGCACTAACTTAACAAGCTGAACAGCTCATTAATCCACCCCTACACACGGGTTGTACAACTTTTGGGTGAGAGGGCTGCAACCACCAGGGTAGTGTGGTATGTTCGAAAGAATGAAGGCATCTTTCCCGGCTCCAGTTCTTTCCCATCCATGTGAACTGGCCTTGGTGCCGCCGTATTCCATTGTCAACATGCTCAACAAACAAGAGGAATCCGGAGAGGACTGTATGCCGAGAGGCTGAGAGTGGGGACCTACCAAGTTCAATCCGTACGCAAGCAAGTGCCTCATTGCAAAAAAGCTTCCTCCTAATTGTATACTAACGTTAGGGCCCACGGGTTTGTCAACCTAGTCAATAAAACAAAATTCCAACGATAACTGTCATTGGGGCTTTTTTAGGGGTATCAGGGATCTAGCTGGTATGATTTTTCAGAGGGCAAACAAGTATCAACTAGGCCTAGGTTTTGTTTTTTAACATGCGTAGCCCACGACATACCGAGACAGTGGTTTCAACTTAATTTTCCAGGTTCATCATGTACGTACCGGCCTATGGGCCTCCCAGCGTAGGTTTTACTTTTTCTGAAACATCGACAACCCAATGTATATTTTTTAATAAAACACAGATCTCACTTCTATTTATCTATATATAAGAATAATAATGAAGTGTCCAATTAATGTTTTCCCTTCTAATCACATTATATATATTTATATTATTACTATTATCATATATTTAACAGAAATTATATATACATCCCACGTCTTATTAACAGAAAATATTTAACAGAAGTTGGCAAGGAAAATCCTGGTTGTTTTGACTCTTAGGCAAGGAAAATCTTGGTGATTGCATACAAAAGCTTGAGAAGATTTTAAGGACCAATGTAATAATAACACGCTCATTTTTCTTTTGAGCAACAACTTGCTAATTTGTTAATTTTACATATAATAAATGCATAGCTCCAATTTATTTTATGATATTAATCGCTCCTTCTAACCTAACATTAAATATAGAACAAGCCCAACTAATTCATGTGTTTCAAGAAAGTGCAAATGGGCTGTGATTTCTTAGAAAAATTAAACGCACCACATTGACGCTAAATTATTTGTTCACCCAGCCCAACAAATGGACCGTAAATTCTAGAAAACATGGATTAAATATATGCCACATTTTTGCAAGCTGACATGTCGGCCAATAGGTCGAAGCCTACGCAAGGCATTGTCAACTTAGTCAACAAATGTTTCTGACATCCAAAGCCATTGGGTTTATATCCAACGGTTGACATGCACCTTCAATCTCTCGTCTTCTTCCTCTAGGGTCGCCGGGACCGCCTGCTCCGGCCTCCGGCGGCTAGTGGCTCTGCTTAGCACGCATCGTTGCGAAGCGTTACCCCACCGCCGGCCAGGCTATCCCTCCACCCCTCCAGACCTCCTATTATTCTCTGCCGAAAGCAGCCCCACGTCACACCAGAACCAGTTATAACCCTTATATTCCTCTCCATCTGCGACTCCATTGTCGTGTCTTCCCATCTCCGGGTCGTTCTCGTCTAGGGACTCACCGTCATCCATCAGCTTGCTGCGCTCGGCGCGGCGTGGTCAAGGAACGAGAGTCATTAGAAGAGGACTGTACATGGAGAGCCTAACAGCTGGGACCCATGAGCTACATCTTCGCACGTAAGGAAGTGCCTCCTTATTATGCGGGAAAAAATGATTCCTCCCCCTAACAGCTGGGACCCACCAGCTACATCTTTGCATGCCAGGAAGTGCCTCCTTATTGCGTGAAAAAATGATTCCCCCCTTGACTGCTGGGACCCAGCAGCTATATCTTCGCAAGCAAGGAAGTGTGTCCTTATCCTCCCTAACAGGTAGGACCCACCCGGTTAAAGTGTACGTAGCATTGTCTGTCTTGTCACGAATGTGTACGTACATACTAGTCGATCGGTCGCTCTGCAATGATGAACTGTGGCCGAGCAACCAGCGACACATGTCATAGTAGAGCCCCCCACGTAGCAGTTCAGGCAGTCCCTTCTAAACCATGTACACATACGTACAGCCACATGCCAAAAAATATGGCCATGTATGTACATACGAGCGGGGTCTCAAAACGCATACTCGCGCATATGGACGGCCAGGGCTCATGTACATGGAAAGGCAACGGACGGCAGCGACGTCGTCCTGTTCATCGAGAGCTAACTGGCTGGGTCAGAACAGAGGAAACAACGTCGTGTTCATCGGGAGTCAAGTGACTGTGTCGGAACGCGTCATGTTCGTTGAGAGTGAAGCCACTGGGTCAAAACATGCCTTATTCATCAAGAGCCAACCGGCTAGGATCGAATAGCCGGAACGGGGTCTGGCGTACCGCAAAACAGAGGAAAACGGCCTTATGTTTGAGCGCCTACGGTCGAAATAGGGTCCTGTTTGTTATGAAGGGTCTGGCGTACCGCAGAACCGAGGAAACGGCCTTATGTTTGAGCGCCTACGGTCAAAATGGGGTGCTGTTGATCGGGAGGGGTGGGGCGTATGACAAGACAGATGAAACAAACTTGTGTTGGAGCGCCTATGATCGAAACGGGGTCCTGTTCATCGAGAGGGGTGTGGCGTACTACAAAATGGGACCCCACGGGCTTCTATTCATCCATCGTCTACTGCCTCGCTCCAGCCTCCATGCACTACTGTTCATCCATTGTCGACTTCGTCCAGCCTCCATGGGCTACTGTTCATCCACCGTCGACTTCTCCCAGCCTCCACCTGCTATTGTTCATCCACCGTCGACTTCCTCATGCCTCCACCATCTACTGTTCATCCTCGGCCTACTGTTCATCTAGCCTCCACCAGTTACTATTCAACCAGCCCTCCATGAGGTCCTGTTCATCCACTCCCAACCGACTCGGGTGTGATGGCCTCCTCAATCGGGGTCCTGTTCATCTAGCGGAAATGGCCTACTACTACCACGGGGTCCTATTCAGCCAACTCACACCGGGACAGTTCATCCCCAAACAACAGTCACTATTCATCAAGAGGCAGGTTTGTCGGTATCAGTTAGTAATAGTAGCGAAGGAATCGCTCGGGTTCAGTTAACTGTCAAGGGATTGATCGCTTGGGTTCAGTAAGCGAATGCCTCGCTCGGGTTCCGTTAGAACCCAACGCCTCGCACACCCGCGTGTACATGTCCGAGAGAAACGCGCAAATCTCCGTGCATCACTTGGCCCCGACTACCCACCGTAAAACAGGAGCTCCCTGAAATTTCCTCACCATCGCTTCTACCATGATTTTTTCCATCATGGACGGCCCAAAGAATGTCATTCAGGTGCGTCCCCGGACCGCCCGGGACGAAAAGCCCATTTTTAGTCATGATTTTTTGTCATTGAAGTTGGAGCCCACCGCATCTATGATGATACGTGTTTTTGTCATAGTTATCGTCATAGAAGTGTCATAAGCACGACAGAATAAAATTTGTTTGGCCCAAAATGTCATGGATGTGTCTTTTTTTGTAGTGAGTTGAAGCATAGGCTTACAAATATAAGCTATCCAATTTCTTAATGGGATAAGGTAGTAAGACTGTATCTAACCACCTGTTTGAAGGAATAAATAAGGCAACTGCGGCTGATGTCAAGAAGGCATACATAGTATTTTGTGACAGGTTGAACGATTCTCGACCTTTCCTATTTTTTTAATCATTTTTTGTGCAGTTCAACAAAAACAAAATGATGTCAGATATGTAATCGATAGGCAATAGAGACAAACATGCAGACCTCCTCCGATAACATAATGAACATTAATTTTAAAAAAGTTGTCGCTAGCTTTGCCAGTATAATTTCAATGAACCCTACACCCTATGTTTCTTAACATAAGACGTTTTCGTAGTTCAATTTAAAGTACCCAAACGTCTAGTATTTAGACAAACAGTTAGTAGTTTTATTGAGCACATATCTAGGAAAGCTTGCCACACCTTATACATGTCCATACACTAACGCGACACCATTCGAATAGAACAAATACACTAATGCAGTGGATAGAGCAATAGTACGATGGTTTTACTGAACATATTTCCATAAGCCAGCAGTAGAAGATTTCTATAAGCATTAACAATACAAAATATAAAGGTAACAAGTTTCAGTATTGGTATACTGACTGTGCAATAGCATTAAACCAAATACAAAATTCTAAAGGTAACTAGCATTATTAACTAATGATAGTATAAAAAATTGCAAAACATGTACCTTCAAGGTAAATATCATTTCGAACTCGAGGGGACCTAAGAAATTGCTATCCCAATCTTGATAATCTATCAAACATAAAAACTTGATCAAACGAATCAAGAAAACAACCGGAGGAGGAGGTTCCCACTCCTGACCTTTCCTCTTCTCTTCATAATTTTTTTGGCAATTTAACTGAAACAAAATGACATCACCGCCTTGGAATTTTGGTGACACTATACAATGTTTTTTTGACTGATCATAACATTATGAACTGAGGTATGTAATCTATAAGCATTAACAATGCAAAAATCTTAAGGTAGTAACACGTTCATCATTGGTATACTGGCTGTGTAACAACATTAGAATGCCTTACCTCAAAAATCTTTAATACATCCAAAGTCAACAACTAACCATGAAATAATCCTGTGAAATTACTTGGCATTGCTTAAATTTATCGGTGGCATTAGATTAACTGCGACATTAGTTAAATATGGCATCACTTTAGCAATAGCATTGCTTGATTTTACCAGTGGGCGGTGGCATTATACTAATAGAAAAAAATTGGCAATAAGAGCATGGGGAGACCCATTCGAATAGTGGGCTGATGACCCAATGAGGAGTAGAAGGAAATGACAAGCGGTTTCTAGTAAGGTAATTTCTGCAAGCACTGAAATTGTCAGTAACAGATAGTTTGATAGCAAGATAATTTGTAACAAGTGAAAAGTAGCAATAGTAACAATAGGTGCATCAAGGTCGCCCATTCCTTTTTTATAGCAAAGGATAGGCCAAAACAATCTCTTATAAGCAAAGTGTTCTTGAGGATACACAGGAATTTCATCTAGTCTCTTTCAGCATGTCGGTTTGATTCGCCGTTCGCTGCTTTCATAATATGATATGGGTGGACCGGTGCTTGGGTGATGTTCTTACTTGAACAAGCCTCCCACTTATGATTAACCCGTCCCACAAGCATCTACAACTACGAAAGAAGAATTAAGATAAAATCTAACCATGGCATTAAACATGTGGATCCAAATCAGCACCTTACAAAATAGCGCATAAACTAGGGTTTAAGCTTTTGTAACTCTAGCAACCCATCATCTAATAACTACTCCACAATGTATCCCCTTAGGCCCAAAGATGGTGAAGTGTCATGTAGTCGATGTTCCTATAAGACCACTAAGGGAATCACAACATATATATGATCAATATATCGAATGAATATCAAATTCACATGATTAATTGCAACATGACTTCTCCCATGTCCTCAAGAACAGAAGTAACTACTCATACAACTATATGCATGCTCAAGATCAGAGGAGTAATAAATATCATAATGGATCTGAACATATAATCTTCCACCAAATAAACCGGCTAGCATCAACTACAAGATGTAATCAACACTACTAGTCACCCACAGGTAACAATCTAAGGTTCTAGTACAAAGATTTAACATAAGAGATGAACTATGGTTTTGAATGAGATGGTGTTATGGAAGACGTTGATGAAGATTGGCCCTCCCAACGTGAGAGGGTTGTTGGTGATGACGATAGCTTTGATTTCCCCCTCCCAGAGGGATGTATCCCCGGCAGAATCACTCCATCGAAGAGCAAAAGTGGTCTTGCCCAAGTTCTGCCTCAAGACGGCGGCACTCCATCCTGAAAGTCCTCTCCTTATTTTTCTAGGTCAAAATACTTTATATACTAGAAGATGGGCACCGGAGGTGGGCTAGGGCCCCCACTACCCACCAGGGCACGTTTGGAGGGTGTGGCGCACCCTGGTGCCTAGTGGGCACCTGGGTGGCCTCCTCCAGTATTTCCTTTCTCCAATAATTTTGATATATTATGAAACAATTCTCCATAAACTTTTAGCTCATTTGGAGATGTGCATAATAGGTATCTCTGACATAGCTTTTTCTATTTCAGAATTCCAACTGCTGGTATTCTCCATCTTTGTGTAAACCTTGCATATTATGAGAGAAAAGGTATTAGAGTTACTCCACAAAGTATTGTATTGCAAAATGGACGTATCAACTCCAACAAGCTTAGACCTCGCTTGTCCTCAAGCATTTACTGATATTGTCACAGCACTAGAATATTGCCTGTAAATAGTTGCATCATAGAGCATAAGACATCATGTTTTATTTAAAGGGCAAGAACCCTAAAAATTGCATTCAGTGAACCCAAAATGCTCCTCAGTAATGTTTGATAATTTTGGGAAGGGTTTTGGTCCAAACTGAAAATATGGAACATTTTTGAAGGATTTATTTTTGGCATTTGGATTTAAATCAATATTGTATTTGAATTTGGATTTATATTCTTAAAATATGGAATACATTTTTGAAATACCTCTCCTATGTTCTATAAGCATTTGGAAATGTCCAGAAAAGCTACATAAAGATATCCAGAGAGATTAACATTGGTTTTGATGTCCTTTTGAATTTAAATCAGTGGCAACATTATAAAATAGAAACAACAAGGAAATTAAAACAAAAGAAAGGATCTAACCTCGCAGCAGCCAACTTATTACGCAGCGCACCTGAGCTGGCCCAGCCCAGCCAGTGTTGCCTACTTCTTTAACCTTCTTCCAGAAGGAGAAGTAGGTGTGTGACGTACGCCCAGCCGAATGCGGCCAACTCCTGCTTGCTCTTCCTCGTCCTGACGTGCGCCTAGAGATGCCCTCAACCTCCTTGAACGCTCGCCCCTCTCTCTGCTCGCTCTAGCCCTATCCCTCTCTCGATTTCAAGAACCACCGAGAGCCATCGGAGCGCACCGCCGTTGCATCCGTAGCCACAGTGCACACCAGGCTTCACCGATGGGTCAGATCTCACCGATGGACTCGACTTTGTCTACAAGATGACGCATGCGACTGGAGAAGGACACACTGGACCGCAACATCACCATGTTCGTCCTCTGCCCCAACGACCGCTGTTATCTAATTCGCACCACCCAAGTCGTCGTCATCCCCGCCGTCTGCACCATTCAACTCGCCGTGAGCCCCAGATTCCTTGCCCCTTCCCCATGTTGCCGTTTGCGTACCGTAGCGCAATATCCCGTGAGCTTCTGTGCCGCCGTCCGCCATGGCCCTCCCTCCCCCAGCCGTCAATCTCCCCTTGACCCGTGCCTATGCACAACATGCTCCTGCTGCCCCATATATGCTCCCTAGAGCTTGGGTTTGCTCCACTGCCAGCCGCAACCTCAAGCACGATCGAACACAAGCAGCTGCTGCTGCCGAACCTCATTGCAGACCACTTTTCCAGCCACTCCGGCACCACCCGCCACCACCACTAGATGCATCGCACTGCCAGCTCTTAGTAGCCGCAAACCGCACACAAAATGGTGCCTTGTAGCTCATTTCCGACGCCCTTCAGCGCCCATGTTCATTGCCCGGGGCTAAACGCTAGGGATGATGACATGGCACCAACTTAATTAATCCCAACAACACCCGTGTGTCACTGACTTGTGGGCCCAGGGCCCTGTTAACATTAGTTAAGTTTTTAATTAAACTTAATTAACCCCACTGACACTGACATGTGGGACCCAGATGCTAACTAACCTCCTAACTAAACTAGATTAGATTTATAACTCCGTTTATTTAGTTGAGTCACTGACCAGCGGGACCCACAAGTCAGGTTTGACTAGTTTAACCCTGGTTGACTTACTAACGAAGTGCTATTGCAGTGCTGATGTCATAATTTCCTTTCTGGTTTTTATTAATCAGATATGTAAATTATAGAAAATACCGCAAACTTCAAAAGATCATAGAAATTTTACCATAGCTACAAATAAATAATTTATATATTAAAAAATATCAGAAAAATATGAAGAATCTGTTGGTAGCATTTTCACGCATTTTTGAAGAACTTAAAGTTGTTGGATAGGATAATTTCATTAAATGCATTAAATGCTTAATATGTGGAGTTTGAATGTGATCTATATTGATCAAATGAACTTTAACTAAGTTGTGGATAGTTGAATTATCTCAAACCAGTAACATGTTAACATGTCATGTCGTTCATCTTGCTTGTGGCATTTGCAATGTTTTGAATTGCTTTCTTCCGTTGTTTTGGTCCTTGCGATAGGAACTGTTCCGAGAGCATGACTGGGTTCCTTCTAAAGAGTAGTTATGTTCATGTGATGTTCAGGCAAGCAAAATCCCTTTGAGCATTCCGATACAATCCCACTCTCTCTCTCTTGCTCTCTTTTACTGCATCATGAGAACAACAATTCAACTATTACATGTTGCGGTAGTTGAATCCAGTCCTCTGCCTGACCTGTCTTTGCCACAGTAAATAGTTGAAACCCACTAGCATGAGTAGGAGTTGTTTGAGCCATGATGTGCCTACTCATTCATGCTTGCTTGTTATGTCTGCAATGCTTAGAGTCATGTCAGGTCTGATTCATCTAGGCTGGATTGGAATGGTGGTGAACATGTCCTACTATTTAGAGCTAAGTGTGTGAACATGATTTAGTAAAGGTAGCAATGAGAGGCCATGTAGGAGTACATGGTGGGTTGTCTCATTGAGACCGTCCTCAGGAACTGAGTTCTGTGTTTGTGATCGAAGAATAGCTACTACCACACATTGGGCCCTAAAATATGAACCAGCTTGACTTATTAATCGCCCTTATATCTGTCCAGGAGTTGCAACTAGTTGCTGGTGTTTATAGGTTGTGCTAGGGGTCGTGCTTAGTGCTGACTAGAGGGGTAGGCTTTGATGGGGCAGGCACCATGGCCGGGTGTACCAAGTGTAGTACCATCCGACTAGGTGGACTTGGGAACCCTGTACACATCGTTTGAGGCCATTGTGGAAACCTCAGCAAGACTTCCTTGCGGATGAAACTCAAATAGGCGATAAACCTGGACTAGAGTCTTGTGTGGCTAGTGAGGTCATGGTTTACACGCACGCCGGCTTTCGCTTGAAGTCTACTGAGAACATGACATTTGTAGGCACTAAGTGGTGGACACATGTGTGAAGAAGTACACCCCTGGAGGGTAATATTGATCTATTCGAATAGCCTTCTCCTTAGATATGGACTACTTGGAAAGCTTACATTGTTCACAGACAAGCTGAATTGGATACCCTAAAATGCGCAAGATAAGCGTGAGTGCTATGGATGACCTTCTCGTAGGGAGACGGGAGCGGATCCATAGTGGTGTATTGATATGGTGGATATCTGGACTCGGGTGCGCTTTCTCACCGCAAAGGAAATACTAGTAGTCATAGTATAGGATAGCTAGTGAGTCAAAGCTGGCTTGCTGCAGTTAAACTCCACAACCCCCTTTGTTGATACTGTTCCATATGTAGCTAGTTCAGATGTTAGTCTTGCTGAGTACATTTGTACTCACATTTGCTGAATTTACGTTTTGTAGAGGATAGGCTTCCTAACCTTCCTTCTTTTAAACTGTCTGTACTTAGACCGGTTTATGCTTCTGCTTTTTTCTTGTATGACTTTGTATGTTGGGTCATGACACCCATGTTTGTAATATCATGCTATGTATGGCTCCTTGGAGCCTTTTAAATGAATACTTTGAGTCGTAGAGTTTTGTTATGATGCCATGTTGTATTTGCACATATCGAGCATATTGTGTTTATGTTACTAAAATTCTTGGTATGTGGGGGATCCAACACCTAGTTGTTATTCTTGGTAGCCTTCCTTATGGGGAATTGCCTCCTAGTGCTTCCATTGAGCCAAAGTAGCTTGCTACTGCTCCAAAACACATGGATTGACCAGCATGTGTCCTTCCTTACTCATGTGTCTGTCCCTTCGGGGAAATGTCATGCAGTGTTTTACTGGAGTCCTTGTAGCTTGCTACGACTCGGTTACACTCCTTGCTGACCGACACATGCATTGCTAGGTCATGTATGCCTATCCCTGTAAGCTAGTGCCACCTTGGGTTTATGACTTGATAGAGCAAAAGGTGTCCCATCTTTCGATGAGAAGGTGAATATCGTTTTCTGTGGGAGTAGACTTTGACAATTCGACTACGAATGTGCGAGACGTCGTGGCTTAGCAATCACTAAACCAACTTCCAAGGGTTATTGACTACACTAGAGCATGATCAACCTAACCATGAGGGTCTATTTCCTACGAGAAAACGAAGAACATGCAAGAAACTGAGATTGCAAACTGGATATCGTGAATATAAGAGGACAACTTTATTGATGAAAGTGTGGTTCTGTGACGCCTTGGTCTGGTAGTTGAACACAAACGAAGTACGCGAAGTTGTAGCTATGGCGAACTTTAATCTAAACAAAACCCAAAGTCTAAACGACGCCCTAAGGGCTGTATATATGGAGGATTAGGGGGGAATTTCGTGACCCCTTGTAGGAGGGGTCCGAAACCAATCCTAACTTTGTTTTACCACATATAAGCACTCTAAAAAGAGCCTATACGTAAGTATTTGGAAATTACATGGGCCTGGACCGATAATAAGGTGATGCAGCACCTATAATAGCCTCTGGACGAAATTTGTGAAGTGGCATCTTGTATATTTCTTCAAAGCTCTCATGCACTCATTATGGTGGCTTCAAAGTCCCAAACTTATCACTTGAAACTCTGTTCTTGTTCCCCTTGCGCATGCCATCATCTCCATGATTGTTCTTGCTCCAATTTCATCCTTCTTGTCCAAGCTAGGCCCTTCATTTGTAAGCAAAACAAATGTAACCAATTTAGGTAGCATTATAGTCTAATGAACAACAGAATCATTAACAAGAAACAGAAGTACCTGGTAATTTAATTGGCATGCGTGAGCTCTAGTAATTTGTACAGTATATATAGCAGCTAGGGTTGTGGTTGTAACAATGGTATTGATGTCCTTATCACGACTAGGCATGTCGGACCCGGTTCTCTGTCATATGGAGGCTAGCGACACCATCGTTTACATGATCCAAAAGGCGCAAACATTGCTGGCCAAGGTAAGGCTGCAGCCATGGGAATATCATTCGCAAGGCCACAAAGTGATATGATTTGTTACATGTTAGATCGGTGTAACTTAGGATCGAGGTCCTGAAAGCTTTGGTATCATAGCCTGATTGCCTGTAAGATTACCAAGCCAAACTGGTCGAAGTCGAGTCTAGAAATGCCTTAGCTATATAAGGGAATTGATTGTGGAAGGGAACGTAAGGCTCTTTTTACTCCTTTACCTTATGTCCTTTTGATCCGAGTCACCCTCTTGTTTTCTACGGGGTTAAGAAATTAGGCTTTCTCATCTATCTATCTGGATGACGAGTTACTATTTTGCAGACTTATAGGAAAGATGTTGTCTTCATGGATCGGTGTTTCCATAAGAATTTGTTGCTATGTTGTCAGTTGTCTTGCAGGTTGTCCCATTTTCTTGCCCTTACAGCCATTATGTTGTCCGAGTTGTCCCAGGTTTCTAAATAGTCTGATGCATTTGCAAATTTTTCCTGCATGTTCTTGATGTCCTTTTGGGTCATATTAAGCACATTAGTCGTTGTGTTGGGGTACTCCATTGCTTTGACATATACGTTCAAGCTATTATTATTACACTTGGACATCTTAGAGAACCACCTAGTAATCTAGCCATATTTCGTGTTCCCGGTGTGATCATTCTAGCCACCAATCTCGGAAGCATCTCGTGATGTTATTTAGTTAGTAGGCATTCCGTTTCTGTGTTCTTGAACCCAAGATTCATTCTACTTACTTCATGTTGATAGTGTTTGCTCGTTCCTTTAGGACATTAGTAAACTTCGTGATAGTCTTCGAGGTTCGTTGTATATCATTGCATGAACCAATATGACAGATGTTCTTTTGAACCAAAAGATCTCAACCAGAGTGATCTTGATGAGTTCTCCATTTTTCATTGTGAATCTGCCAGTCCTTCCAATTTCATACGAATTTGATGGTATCCACTATGCTTAACTTTGGAGAATATTGTGGAGCCCCTCAATTCATGAATCATATCATCTAGCCTAGGAATAGGATGATGATAACGAATAGTAATATTATTAATGCATCTACAATCAACACACATACGCGACATACCATCATTTTTCGGCACTGGAATAATAGGAACAACACAAGGACTAAGGGATTCGTGTATATAACCTTGGTCGAGCATCTCCTGTACTTGACGCATAATCTCCTTCGTGTCCTCGGGATTGGTATGGTATGGTGCACGGTTGGGTAGTGATGCACCATGAATTAAGTCAATCTGATGCCAAGTCCCTCGAATACCTGGAAATCCCAATGGCACGTCTTGTGAAAAGACATCAGCTAACTCCTACAAAATGTTAGTGACAGTAGGAGGCAAAGAGGAATACATGTTCTCATATGAAAATAAAGCCTCATTGCACACAAAAGCATCACCAATAGATTTGCTACAATCTGGATCATCAATATCAGATTTGGTGTCAAGTAAACATCCACTTTTCAATTTAATTTCAGAAGCAGCACTAGATGGTTTATTATTAGGTTTCATTTGTTGCTCAAATTCTTTTGCCACTATCTGATTTTCACTCTTATTTTTCTCCTGTTTTGCTTTAGTACCTCGATTAATATCATCTTTCAAAATGTAATCAGGAGTCATAGGAAGCAAAGTAATATGTTTATCCTTATGAACAAGAGTATACTAATTGTTTCTACCATGGTGTACAATTTTTTTATCGAATTACCATGGTGTACCAACTAATAAGGAACATGCTTGCATGGGTACCACATGACGTTCAACATAATCATCATATGTAGCGATACTAAAATGCACACGAACAGCACATGTTACCTTAACCTTGCCGTTGTTGTTGAACAATTGGATGTAGTAAGGATGCAGATGTGGTCTTGTGGTGAGAGATAGCTTGTCCACCATCTTCATGCTATCCAAGTTGTTGCAGCTCCCTCCATCGATGATGACGCGGATATAGCATTCCTTCACAACACCCTTAGTATGGAACAAATTATGCCTTTGATTTTGCTTAGCTTGTGTTACCTTCACACTCAAAACATGTTGAGCAACTAAACTCTCGTACCTGTCAGCATCTTTAGTAGCCATGTATTGCATCTCATGTTCAGAATCATCTTCACCGTATCCTTCACTTGCAATATGAGCCAAAGTCTGCTCATCATAGTCACTAGCGGACTCATACCACTACAAAAAAATACACTTCCATGATGATACGTGTTTGTCACAGTAGGTCACGTTTTTTGTCATGCATGTACATCCATGACAAATTTATGACAAAATCAAGATAGTCATACCTTTGCTGTCGTAGAAGTGTTCCATGACATTACCAAAATTATCATCACGGAAGTGTCCACTTCCATGACGATAAATCGCGCGTCACAGAAGTGCTTTCGTCAAGGGTGACCGACACGTGGCATCCACCGTAACGGAACGCCGTTAAGCTATCGGGTCGGGTTTTGGATCCAATAACCCGTTAATAGCCCCGACCAATGGGGATTTTCCACTTGTAAAATCATCATTGGCTGGAGGAGGCACATGTTGGCTCACCGTTGGGACAAATGTCATCCACTCGTTGGACAGAAGGCGCCTATCATACTTGGACACGTGGCACGGCCCAACAGAGGCCCATTCCTGTGAAAAGGCTGGCCCATTTGACTTGGTCAAAAGGTGGCGGGCCGGCCCATGTAAAGCCTGTTAACGTCCTGTTCGCATATAGCCCATTTACAGCGCGCTAACCCAAGGCCCGTTACGCCCTGTCCGAATTAGGCCCAGTAGCGCCATCTGGGCCACCCAATATGATTCCAGCCCATTTTCACTTCTGGCCCATGTATGGCCCATGACGTCTTTCGGCCCATATGAGTCCCTATGTAACTCTTGGCCTATTAACGACCCGTGGTGAAACTGGACCGTAATGAACAGTGTATTACTTTACACCCATTAACGGCCCGTGGTGAAACTGGCCCGTAATGAAAAGTGTATCACTTTATACCCCTTAAGGGCCCGTTATTCCATTGGGCCGTTTCTAGCCATGTTATCTTTCGGCCTTCTCAGAGCCCATTTATTCTTAGGCTCATTTCCAGCATTCGTTTACTTACAGCCCGTTACTGTCATTTTCTGCTTATGGGCCAAATTCAGCCCATGGTTACAGTCGGCCCGTTTGTGGTCCGTTAACACGTTGGGCCGTTTTCATAGCGTCATGAAATACGGCCTATTAATGATGGCCCGTTATGGTCGGCCCATGAACGGATGGTTCCAACTCTAGCCCGTTTATGGCCATAATGCGGCCTGTTATTGGCCCATGTTTGGCCAATCGATCATACTGCCCGTATAAGGCCCATTGATGATACGGACGTAGAAGGCCCATTGTTTCTACGGCCCGTGGAAGGCCCACTGTTTATACGGCCCGTAGAAGGCCCACTGTTTCTACGGCCCGTAGGTGCAGTGTCACTACAGTAAATATTAGCCCATGGTTATTGTGGCCTAGTTTTAAAAAATAGGTTGTTGCAGCCACTAGCAAACCGTAGAAAAAGAACTGCACTAACTACAAGCAAACAAATAAACAAGTCAATAAGAAAATAAAATAAGCAAGCAACTTACACTAGGCTATCACGGCTATTACACATATTACATTCACTAGGCATCAAAGTTCGCCACCAGTGCAAATATAGGGAACACAGCAGCATATAAACGCAGCAATAAAACAAGTCCAGAACTGAAACCACTTCAGAAGAGCTCAAGAAACAATATCCTGGGTACCCATAATGTTGGCAAGATGCATAGCAACCTTATTAACTTTCTCTTGTTTGGCGCTTAAGTCCTCCAGCACCTGCTGTTGCACCAGAAAGTATGCATCTGAATTCTGCAGGGACTCCCTCAGTCCTTCGGCTTCCTATCGCATAACATCTGATCGATGTCTTTCAACTTGAAGTTGAGACTCAAGAAGCCGAATTGATTCAGGAAACGAGTTTGAAGAGCTGGTGCCAGGAGTGGTAGCTAGTAACTCGAACACTACATCAAGACATGACTTTGGGGTTGTCTCAGTGTCCTCAATATAGTTTTTATCAGCTTTCTTGGAGACCAACAGGGATGTCTCACTATCTTGAACCTTATCTGCATTACTTCCTTCACCATTGCATAACAGGGTACTCTTCTCCAATATTTTATCCGTGTTCTAAAAGGGAAACAAACAAACACATCTCAGGTTTACAATGTAGTATATGAAACCCATTTTGATAAACCAGTTCAGTAGTAAGGTGGACAAGATAACAGCATGAAACAAACATATATCTATGTAGTATGGTCACTGTATGGTCTATATCATTCTAGTTTATGTTTCGAAATCAAGATAGATACAGTTCGAATCATATCTATTTAAGACAAAGCAGCATAGACAGAATATAAGTGTGGGAAACTGAAATTGGGCAAGATGTTGCCAAATCAACAACACTTGTAATGTGCATGGCATGAGAACATAACTGTTTATTCATTGAAACTGAAATCAACATAGAGCAAGTTACAACAGCAAACAGCCAAACACGTTGAAGAAACAGGTTTAAAACATACCTGTTGCGCCATTGGAGTTTCAATTGCATCCTTCAAATTTGAAATTGGTTGGTATCAGTAAATACAGTGATGCAAGAGCAAAGTAGTATGAACCATAGCTACGGAACCTGACCTGAGAACAATTCTTCTTCTACTTTAAGCGTTGACTTCGGGTTCGGAGTGGTGGTCCTCGTGATTTGGGCACTACAGTTGCCTTACTAACTACTCGTGTTTGGGTGCTCTGTGGTGGAGACGGTGCTGTGTCAACGGGAACTGGGTGTCTATCTGCTGGGGTTGGGGTTAGAAGAGTGTAGCTGATTCTCTGTCCAACTGGGTAGGGGTACAATCTGCATGAGTGTGGGTTATGTGTGGTGGGGCTGATTCTTGGGCAAGTACAACTGTGGTTCTATCTGCATCGACAGGTAGCACGATCTTTTCTGAAGACCGTGTTTTTACTCCCACAGATGCTGCCATCACTCCCTCCAATTGAAATGGCTGATAAACAAGAAATGCAATTGAATGTACAGACATTGTAAGATAGACAGGTGCAATGGATAGTAGGGAAGAAAACAGGGCATGAAATAACTCACATTTATATTGTCTAAGCAAACAGAATAGCAGGACATAATTTCACTTATATGATGTCTAATTAAACAGGATAGCATGACACAATTTCACATGTATGATGGCTAACTAATCAGGATAGAATGACATACTTCAAAATATGATGACTATGTAAACAGGATGACATGATATAACTATACGATGTGTCTATTAAAGTGGTTGGCATGCCATAAATCACAAACATGCCGTCGATGGAAACATGATGGCATGATTTAATTCACGGATAGAATGACATAATTTAAAAGATGATGTCTATGTAAATAGGATGAGATGATATAACTATATTATGTCTTTAGAAAATGGGTTGGCATGCCATAATTCAGATACATGCTGTCTATGTAAACATCATGGCATGACATAATTCAAATATATGATTTGTATACTAAGGAAGTGAGCAGAGGGCAATTGCATATATGATTTGTCAACTAAGGAGATGGCATTCAATATTGTGTATATGATGTAAAAAATAAGCATTACAATACAACATATGCATTATATGAGTAATATAACCCTGCCAAGTTTGAGCATACACCTTAGGGGGATAATAGGACTGGTCATCTGCCTCTGAATCCTCCTCTGAAGAGCTATCTGTAACCAGCAAGATATCTGCTTCAGCAGGTAGCATTGTCTGCTTTGAAGACCTTGTTTTCACTCCAGATTTCTCCATCACCAATTAAAATGGTTGATGCACAGGAAGAGCAGTTGAATATACAAACATTGTTGACAAAAGCAATGAGAAATACAAAAAAGGATGGCATGATATAATTCACATATATGACGCTTGCCTAAACAGCATGGCATTGCATAATTCACATACATAATGCCTTGCAACAAGATAACATTGCATAATTCACATATATAATGTCTTGCAACAAGATGGCATTGCATAATTCACATATATGGTAATTAGACACTAAACAGGTGGCATTCACACAAAGCATGTCTAAACTAAGCAAATGACATAGCAATGCAAGATACCATACGCACGATATGAGTAACATAACCCTGCCAAGTTAGGGCATGCACCTCAGGGGGGAAATATGAGTGGTCATCTATCTCTGAATCCTCCTTTGAGGAGCTATCGGTAACCAGCAAGACATGCGCTTCGTCAGATAGAATTGTCTGCTCTGAAGACCTTGTTTCCACTCCAGATTTTTCCATGACCGTGTCGAATGGCTAATGCATAGGAAGAGTAATTGAATGTACTAAAATTGCTGAGAAATTTAACACATAATAAAAAAATGATGGCATGATATAATTCACATATAAGATGACTGGCTAACCAGGGTGGCATTGCAAAATTCACATATATGATGCCTGGCTAGACAAGATGGCATTGCATGATTCACATATATGATAAAGAAACAAAACAGATGGCATTAACACAAAGCATGTCTAAACTAAGAAGATAACATCTTTAATGTATTATGTAAGCAATGCAAGGCACCATATGCATGATATTACCAACATCAGCATGCCAAGTTAGAGTGAAGACCTCATGGGGTAAATAGGAGTGGTCTTCTCCTTCTGGATCCCCCTCAGAATAGTTATCTTCCTCTTGATTACTATCCGAAATGGGTGGAGGGGGGGCTGCCTTTGCGCCCACCATGGAACGACGTCTGCATGAAATTTTATTGCCATGCCAGGCTCGTCTCTTTTGCTCTACATGATCAGTTACATTGTGTACAATAATTGGCATGCATAGGAATAAAACATAGTGAGATTATGTAAGGAGTGCATGCACAAATCCAGAGTGATGGTAACAAACTGTGGATAGACCCAAAACCAATGATAGCAGGCAGATAATAGCTTTAGTTAAAAAATACAGATAATGGCTCCTTTAATGTTTGTTTGCACCCAACATGAAACTCATAGTAGACACCGGAGATTAACCAGATAGTAGACAGATAGTACTGATTGCTGCCCCAATATGTACCCCACAACCATTTAAAAACTCAAGTTTCAGCATTAGTTTGGACCTGACTCGGAGTCTAATAGGTAAACACGATGATAATGTAGCATGTCGTCATATTAAGAGACGCATATAGTAAGCAGACACGGAAGAGTGCGACCTCTCTTGTGGACCCGTGTAGTGCTCAAGGTCATCTGCTCAGTTGATGATGGTAATGCAGTTGTTGTGGCTGCTGGCAGCGGGGAAGAAGATCTGAGGCGGCGAAAGATAGTCTGGAGAGCGGATCCTTGCTGTGGTGAACCCTTCCGTCGTTGGAGCAGCTGAGCTGGGGTGGAACACAGCGCCGCAGGAGTAGGACAAACCACAGAAGGTTTTCTTTGACACACATCTGTAACAGAAGTAATTGAGTAAGGGCTTGTTTGAATTTGAGGATTCTAACAATGCAGGGATAGGAAATAGACAGGAATAGGATAGGAATGCACGTGCAAAATAGAGAATTTAAAAACATAGGATTTCTGCCAATCTGGGTGTTTGATTCACAACAATTGGAAGATCACAGGATGCAAAAAAGCATGGTGAGATTAAGTCAAACCACAAGAAAATGTACGGTTATAATGCTATTATGCTACTATCTCTTAGTCTTGTGCTTGATGAATAGGAATATGAAAAGGAGGAGAAGTGGAAATTAGAATTCCTGCGGTTTTTCTTTCAAGGAGACACTAAAGGAACAAATCCTACAATTTTCCTTGGCTCCATTCCTTTGCACCAAATTCATGAAAAATAGTACCATAGGAAACTTTCCAATTCCTATGTTTTTCATTCACTTTTCCTTTCAAGCACTGGCGATTCTAGTAGGCAGGCTTGAGCAAGGAAAATCCTACACTAAAAAAATGTTTTTGTGCTACTTCTATTACTTTGGACCCAGGCCACTGCCATACTAGCTCAACTCCCAGGCCCATCGACAAATGCACAGCTCAAATGCGCAGAGATAAATAATGATGGCTTTCAAGAGAGTCCATCACGGATAGCTAAGTTGCCTGGTACCTCACTGCTTGTCATATAGTAGGAAAAAATAATCGTATTTCCCATTACTAAGAGTGCTCAGTGGACAATATATATAACATGTAGAGTAAAAAAGAGATGCAACAAGTGTATGTAATAGAAGCAGTGAGGTACCTCTTTGGCGAAGCCATGTCGATCTCAGCGTGATAGGGTCGGCCGGTGAGGATGCTCCGGCTAACTTTGCTGTCGGAGGAGGGGAAGAAGATCTTAGGCGTCTGGAGATGGAGCCCGAGGTACTGCTCCGCTGTGGAGGGTTTCGTCGTTGGAGCAGCTCCGGTGAGTTGTACGACGCCGAGGCTGAAGCAGGACAAGAGAGACAACGAACAACGTTAACCTGAGTGGAATTCTAATAGCATCTCTAATACATGACATAAAATACATAACCACAAAGAGCTAGATGTAAAATACATCAGCCGCTGATCTCTGAACTTAACTATCGAAACTGAACTTAACTGTCGAAACTGAACCTAACAGTCGAAACTGAATTTTGCTGTCGAAACTGAATTTTGTTGTCGAGATTGAACGCACTAGCAAGGTGAGGCTACACGTCAGTCGATTTTGCAGCTGTTGGATACGAAATCAAGGGCCTGCGGTTCATCTTCAACCTCCACCCCCCCTGAGCCGCCAGCCACCACCGGCCAAACAGCAGCCCCCCGCCGCCTGCGGCCGGCTGTGTGCCGCCCCGCCCGCCCCGAAAACACTCCCCACCACCGGTCCGCTGCCGCCCTAGCCATCCCTCTAGGCCCCCCCGTGCCGAGCTTTTTCTCCGGCAATCCCCACGCCACCGCCCCGCCAACGCCCTGCCACCGCCGGCGACCACCGCCCCCATCCTGAACCCTAAGATAGATAGTGGGGTACCTCTCCGGCGAGCCGCCCTCCCCGCTGCGGCTGGTTCTTCCTTCAGCCCGGCGAGCCCAGCCCTTGGAAATCGACTGACCCAAAAGTCGATCAGTCCACTGAAGTGTAGCCAAATCGGAGCAGCATCGCAAGCAAGAGCAAGAGCGAGAGCAACAGCGCGAGCAAGAGCAATAGCAAGAGCAGACCAAGCAGGGGACCGAGTGCAAGAGCAAAGCTGCAGCGTGAGCGAGAGCTAAAGCAGAAGCAGCTCCTACTGATGTGGACGTCGCCGCCGAGGGAGCGATGCCATGGAGGAAGTGGCCGGCGATGCCGCCGTGGATGGAGCCGCACCCTGTCGGCTCGGGACCGAGCGCCGGCAGCTCCGTGAGATCGAATCAAGAAGAAAATGCGGCGATTAGTGTACAACCTCTTTGGTGGCGCCGATTAGGCCGCAGCTTCATCCGAGGAAATGGTGATGATGATGCTCTTTCCGTGGTGCAGGTGAAGACGATAGTGTGGGAATGGAGGTGGCGCGAAAGACGAGGGGAACGTCGGGGCAGCTCCTTGGAGGTGGAGGACGGGGTGGCTGAACCGGCGGGACGATGAGATCGAGGACGGATCCCCATCCGGTACGATGGATGAGGGACGTCGAGGTGTTGCTGTGGACAATGTCGTCGGGGAAGAAGCTCCGGCTGGGTGGAAGACGGAGTAGGGTGTGGGGTTTTGTCGCGGGTTTTCGCGGCCTCGGTGTACGAATGGGTGGGCGGATGGGATGGCAGTGGGGAACCATGGCTTAGAGACGCGCTTGTCCGAAATGTGGGGTAAGTTACGAAAGTACCCCCCACCGATTGGAGGCGATTCTTTCGGTTCAGGGGTACCACGGGCATTTTGCGTGTCGGGATTTCACAGGAGGTGGGAGTTTTCGCGCGCGTTGTATTTTCGGAATAGCAGGGCGCGGGTTGAGATGGAGGGAGTTGTCGGAGCACAATGAGACAAAGATATATCTTAAATATTTTGGGCTAACAAGGCGCGGCTTGAAGAGGCGGGAGTTTCGCAGCACGATAGACAGAGACGCTAGCTTCAATTTTCGGCATAACAAGGCGCGGCTTGAAATTTCGGAAGAACAAGCTTAACGTGTACCCCAAAAAAGACAATTTGCATCTCAACATGCACAACACACACACAAACACCATTTAGACTAGAGTAAGGTACACGTGTATTGCACGCATGAGATTTGGCAACCAAATTATGAATAAATACCACATTATAGCATGCAAGCTTTGAGTCATATATGCATGATGTAGATGTTCGTTTAATTCTTATAGTTCATTTCATTCAAAATCATCTAGTTTTTATAAGAAAGCTAATCTATTTTAAGATTCATGGAATTGTGCGTTGTAAGACATAAAGTAAAAACAAATAATGGCAAATCATGTAGAAAAACATTTGGGCAATTATGATACGGAAGATTCTAGAACAAATAAGAAGTGCTTGTGTTTTGATGTTTGTGCATTATGCTTAGGTTCAACCATGGAGTCTTCTAGATTATACATGTGGCGAAATCTGGTGGAATCTAGATGATATCCAACGGCCAATAGTGCTCAAATTTTCCATCTTTGGACCTTCGGATTCGCCTCATCCAACGACCATCTTTCAAAGTTAAAGTTACCTGCTCACAATATAAAAAAATATATAATATATAATATATATGTAGGGGTATAGATATAGATATGTGATGCGAAAGCCGCCCATCATCTCCAATTACATGCACGGATGCGACATGGGCAAATGATGTCTGCCATCGGTATCTCAAATTCAAATCAGTCTGACCTTGTTCAATGTGTATACATTACAACATGCTCGTTTCCAAAGCACACCGTGCAGATCCCCGTTATATTCATGCATGCATGGGTTTCAAACATCAGAATCTCTTATTCAAATATTTGAATTCAACTTTACATTGATTATGACCTCTTCTATTCTTTTACACCCACACAGTAGTCTTCTCTTTATAATTGTACCACTAACTTTCTCTCGTGCATGCATGCACACACACTACCAGTCGGCATTATCTATCGCACGTATGCAATCTTTTTCTTCAGGTCGGTCTCCCATGAAGGCACACACCCACACACACCCCCCTCTCCCTCATACCAGACATTCTTTATCTCTCACGCGTGCATGCGCAATGATTGATGTTCCTCTATGTATGCGTGTATATAGCTAGGTCTTTCATATTTTTGCACACAAACCGATCAATCGATATGTCTAGTGAGGTCTCACCCTCTTTCCCACGTCCACATCGATCAATCTATACCTCTCCCACGTCCACATCGATCAATCTATGCCTCTCTATATAGGATTAACATAAATAGCTAATACACCCACATTAATTATATATCCAATGTCCCCCTCTCATCATCCATGCCTTCTGCTTCATCTCTCAGATGCGTGCATAATGGCGAAGACAGGGGGCAGTAAGGGCCCTGCCCCCCTAACATCACTATATATCGAGGCTAATATGAATGTGATCATTAGACAATTGCTGCTAAAAAAGGTTTAATTTCATGTATTGACCCTCCTCTTAATGGATTAGCAATGCTTGGCCCCCTAGCTCATTTATTTTTCATGGCTCCGCCACTGCGTGCAACAACTCACGTGTTCGTCCCCTCTCTCTAAATATCGATCTCGCACTTGTGCATTCCTTCATAGTCTCCCTCCACTCGGCCCCTCGCACCATCTTCTCGCCCCCCACCGGATTTTGCCACATGTACAATCTAGCAGACTCCATGGTTGAACCTAAGAATAATGCACAAACCTCAAAATAACAGTGGTTCTCTTTTGTTCTAGAATCTTCCGTATCATAACTGCCCAAACTTTTTTTCTAGTTGAATTGCCATTATTTGTATTTACTTTATGCTTTACAATGCACAATTCCATGAATCATAAAATAGATTAAGGGCTTCTTTGATTCAAAGGATTCTCAAAAAGGAATTTTGGAGGATTCTAATCATTAGGAATTTTTCCTATCTTGGTTGTTTGATTCGTAGGATTGTAAACCATAGGAATTTTTCCATATCATTCATTTGCACTAGATTTCATAGGAAACATCTCATCCACTCAAACCTCTTTGAAAGAATTCTGCGTTTTTTCTATGCACAATCAAACAATCGTACAATCCTGTAGGATTCAATACAACATTCCACTATAATCCCATGTTTTTCCTATTCACGTGTTCTTAGCTTTTTTATAAAAACTAATTGGATTTTGAATGAGATGAACTATAAGAATTAAACGAAGGGCTACATCACGCATATATGACTAAAATCTTACATGCTATAGTGTGGTATTTATTCATAATTTGGTTGCAAAATCTGATGCGTGCAATGCACGTGTAAATTACTAGTACTTCGAGTATGTGCAAAACACGTAAATTAGAATACCAATGGCACGCTACACAGTGTGTCTCTCACAGTTCATGAAGCCACATGGCACATGTGGAGGCGTTGTTGCGACCTCCTTGCATGGATTGATCGTAGTGACGTGCTGCTGGTTCCAGAAGAATGTACTCGTCCTCCCTGAGCCATACTGGCGGTACATGCACGAAATGAAGATGTGCACGCACGCCACGCACGCACTCATTGCCTCGCACGCACACGCGGGTACACGGGCGGACGCAATTTTGTACCAAGATCCACCACATGTGATAATTTGACGCGTGTAAAGTCGTTCACTTCATTGATGGTCAATTAATATAGCACATGCAAATTGAGTGGACGTGAGGGTGGAAGAAAGACATTATTACTCCATTGCGCGCATGCGAGTAGTTAAATCGTGGGTTGCTAGTAGTACTTCCATTGGTCTCCTTCGTATTTTGTGCCAATTTTTGACAGTAACATAATATTTACGCATTTGAGCAGTGTAGTCTACTTGAAATTTATGTTCCACTAAACTCATCGGGAGCCGTTTCGGGCCTCGAAACCAAAACCATCAATTAATCTTTACCTTGTTCCCATCACATTCGAAAGCCTGCTCACACCTACTAGTACTACGTACCAAACCTGGACGTGTTCCTACTATGCAGGTATTAGTACTACTAGTGCTAGTACTTTGGTTATAAAAAGGGGAACTACCTAACCGAAAATTACTCTACCTTTCCTCCTCATAAGTGCTTCTTCTTCGTCCGTCGTTGCCATGGCCGGTGAGCAGAGCTTTAGGTCGAGAACTACTCGTAACAAGGGAGCGGCAACCAAGGCTGCAGAAAAAAAGAGAGGGCTCACCGCCATGCAGAGACCTCGAAAGATCTCTCACGGGCAGGCGATGGCTCCCAGGAGCGCCCTAGCTGCGGAGGCGAACATGCCGAGCCGGCGGAGCTGGAGTCATTATCCCTCGACGGCATGCCTGATCAGCTCAATAAGCAGAAGGAGTTCATCCAAGGCTTGACGGAGTTGCTGAAGGAGAGCTTCGACGACATGCCCGCTGAGCTCAATCAGCAGGGGGAGTTGACCGCTGGCTTGATGATGCTGCTGAAGAAGAGCATTGCCTCGGAGAAGAAGGCAACCGGCGAAATGCTGCGACTTCAGGAGGACAAGGCGAAGCTGTGCCACGAGATCGACCTGTTGAAGGAGAAGAACACCGGCTGGAAGAAGCTGCATGAGAATAGTAGTTCCTCGATGAAGATGCTGCAGGCCCTCGTCATGGAACAGAAGGAGGAGTTGGTGAAGCTCCGCATCGAGCACCCGGCTGCTGTCAAGGTACGTAATGCGGCCGTGGAACAGATGATGAAGGCTCGCGTCGAGAAATCCCGCGTCATGGACAGAATGAAGAAGATGGCGGAGGAGACGCGCAAGGAGATGGAGGTCGTGGAGGCGATGAAGAAGCAGTTACGACTCCGCGGCGAATTAGATCATTTGGGGTGATAATCTTCCTTCTTCTTTTGCTGTTGTATTCCATCTTTTGCTTCGGGTGTTTCGCCGCACGTGTCACGTTCTCTGCGAGGCATGAATAGAACAATGGCTT
Source organism: Triticum aestivum (assembly GCF_018294505.1). Classification (NCBI taxonomy): domain Eukaryota; kingdom Viridiplantae; phylum Streptophyta; class Magnoliopsida; order Poales; family Poaceae; genus Triticum; species Triticum aestivum. The sequence goes on along the minus strand of NC_057807.1, from coordinate 171,806,131 downwards.
TTGTTTTTTGAGGGAATGAATATAAGAATGCTAACAATGATATGACTAGCAAATTAGATCATTTTTGGTCGCCATATGGCACTGGGCTGCCGTGTTTCATGCTCCTCCGTTGCAGTACTACGCCAGTGGAAAACTTGAGTATACTGCACAGTTCTTTGCTCCTCCTCGATCAGGTCATCGGCGCATTTATACGAGCAGTCAAATCACAAGGCCCCGCCTTCCAGCAGTAATGAGCCGACAAATCACAAAGGCCCTCGCCTCTCGTGAAACCGACCAAGCTAGACTGCCCCGCCCTCTAGCCTTTTAAAAAATGTATACTTTTGTACAGCAGTAGTATCGATGGATTGCGCCATGGAGCAAAATTTGAAATTAAAAAAAGGTGGTACATATAGAGAGCGCTCGTCGCCAAATTATGCATATAGTACTATTAAAAAGGCTAGTCACAATAATGGTGTCCAGCACAGCCCACCCCTCAAATAAAACTAAGCACCCTGGAATTCTTGGAGAAAACTAAGCACCCTAAAATTCTTTGACAACTAAACTGCTGGCTATATGATGTTGGCCATATATATTGTACGTATATAATGTGAATAAACGAGTGGAAGTACTATACCAACTAAAAGATGAAATGTAAGAAATACTAGTATGTACTTACTGAAGAGTTAAAGTAACAAGAAGAAACATAATATAGTTCTGCTGGGGGCTCAGCACAACACACCCCTCAAATTAAATTAAGCACACCTGAAATTAAAATTTGAAACTATTCCGGTAGACACTGCATTAGAACCACCATGAGCAACGACACTGCCACCTTACTCGGAGTCCTCGTCCACGTCCTCGACTTCGTCCTTGTCCCTCTTCCTCTTGGCCGATACTTCTTTGCTTGAACCGCCAACTTGGCTGTTGCTCTTCATCCCACCCTTGTAGATATTGAAACAAAGGTAGCCATCCATTGCAGCGTACTAGATGTGGTCTATATCTAGTACATTCCACTGCCATGCATGACGATGAAACGTGTATGGAGGTTTCTCTAGTTTATCGTATGAATGATGAACCATGGCTCCTGCCAGGGTCAGCATTGAAGGCTTACGAGAGGACACCAGCCGATTCTTTTGGAGGTCGAAGGTGTTTCCTACTATGAGGCCTATCCAGCGCAGGACTTCTTCGTCGTTACCAAAGTCTACAGTAACGAATTGGACTAGGTTGCTCTTGAGGAAGTCCTTAAAATCCTGGCACTCAACGTCGGCATGGCATATGTGGTAGACCCAGCATCAGTCATGCACGCAAACCTGGATCACGGCGGGCTTCTTCCTATCTTCGTCCTTTAGATCCATCTCTCTTCCCACGACTGTGGTGTACTCAACATCTAGCCCGGCGACCCACTCATCATGTGAGTCTTCGAACATGCCGAGAAAGGCATCCTTTCACCGTCGAGGAAGAACGGGTGTAGATGACGTCGAACTCATCGCCGGTGATGGTTCTAACCTTGTACTCATTGCCGATCGGGGAGATTTGGGACGCCATGGATTTGGGAGGAGGTTAGAATTAGTGGAACTGCCATAATGTGAATGGACGGGACGACTAGGAGTGAACTGCTGTAGTATTAAAGGACGTGCGGGGATGAGTAGGAGCGAACTTCCAGCGTGCGAACGGCAGGGTAGTGGCTTTCCATTCTCCCATGATACGGGCTTCCTAGAGCCCTTGGATCAGAGATCGAATGGTTGCATGGTGTGATTCTAGACCAATGGGTGAATATCCTATCCTGGAGGGTTATTCTGCAAATTTTCAGCAACTTAGCATGCGACCATTTGATCTCAGATCCAAGGGCTGCCAGCAGCCCGTATCATGGTCGCGCCTACCACGACCGTCGCGTCGCTCGCGCGGTCGCTCCCTTGGCTATCTGATGTTGGCATTTCATACATAGTGATCACTTAGTCACGCATACTACAACAAGGTTGGCTATAAGGTTGGCTATAAGTGTATTTTTTTACTCCTCTCTTTCTCTTTCTTCGTACTCCCTCCGTCCCATAATATAAGAACGTTTTTGACACTAGTGTAGTGCCAAAAATGTTCTTATATTATGGGACACAGGGAGTACTAGTATTTATTCCATTTGCCAAGGAGTGACCTCTTCCAATGAAATGGTGTTGCTAAGTTTGCTTCATTTAATTAGCTATAGACTCAAAATTGTCTTTTCACCTAGGTACACACGCTTAGCACCGTGTCTTCCTTGGGTCACCAAACTAGTCTCTCTCTTCTTGATTAACTTGCCACATCAGACTTTATGCCTATGTGGCAAGCTTAAGCACCTGTAGGAGCAAGTAAGGTGCCCGTCCATTGCACGGAAGAGTGAAATGCATTGATCGGGGTGTTGTTTATTTTGACAAAGGATGTGGGGGTCATCTCATGTGCAACCGGGTCGACATGTCAAGCACGAAATAACAATGTAGAATAGCAGGGGGACGCACCCCACTCGTACCGACCCAGTGTTAGTAATGAGCAATGACTTGTCAAATCACAATGCCGCACCTTCCCAGACGGACGAAGAAACCATTATTTCATACTTCGGTTAAACATCATCTCAAACGATGTACTAGTATTGATTCTACCTCAAGAGGGACACGCGCATCGCCTTGGTACATCATGACACGTGGGACCGCATGACAGGTAATGCTCCCCTGCCGATCGCTGGGTAAAATCACCTCATTTTTACTATACTTCCTCCGGATCGGTTTACTACATGGCATGTTCTAGGTTGAGAATTTAACTGGCTATATATATATGTGATGAACAGTACGCTAGCCTTTTAAAAAATGTATACTTTTGTACAGTAGTACTCCACTATCGATGGATTGCGCCATGGAGCAAAAATTGAAATTTTAAAAAAGGTGGTACATATAGGGAGCGCTCGTCGCCAAATTATGCATATAGTACTATTAAAAAAGATAGTACGTGCTTAATTGGGGTGCTAAATTCTATTAAAGAAATACTAGTACTAGTATGTACATACTGAAGAGTTAAAGTAACGAGAAGAAACATAACATAGTTCTGCTAGGGGCTCAGCACAACACACCCCTCAAATTAAACTAAGCACACCTGAAATTAAACTATGCAACTAATCCGATAGACACTGCATTAGAAGTTTAGAACCGCCATGAGCAACCACACTGCCACCTTACTCGGAGTCCTCGTCCACGTCCTCGACTTCGTCCTTGTCCCTCTTCCTCTTGGCCGATACTTCTTTGCTTGAACCGCCAACTTGGTTGTTGCTCTTCATCCAACCCTTGTAAATATTGAAACAAAGGTAGCCATCCATTGCAGCATACTATATGTGGTCTATATCTAGTACATTCCACTGCCATGCATGACGATGAAACGTGTAATGAGGTTTCTCCAGTTGCGGTACGAAGGATGAACCATGGCTCCTGCCAGGGTCAGCATTGAGGGCTGACGAGGGGGCACCAGCCAATTCTTCTGGAGGTCGAAGGGGTTGCCTACAACGAGGCCTATCCGACGCAGGACTTCTTTGTCGTTCTTAAAGTCTACAGTAACGAATTTGACTGTTTTGTCCTCGAGGAAGTTCTTAAAATCCTGGCACTCAACGTCGGCATGGCATATGTGGTAGACCAACCAAACGTTATGTACGCAAACCTGGATCATGGTGGGCTTCTTCCTCTCTTGGTCCTTTAGATCCTTCTCTCGTCCCACGACTGTGGTGTACTCAACATCTATCCCAGCGACCCACTCATCATGTGAGTTTTCGAACATGCGTCTGAAGCGAGAAAGGCATCCTTTCACCGTCGTGGATGTACGGGTGTAGATAACGTCGAACTCGTCACCGGTGATGGTTCTAACCTTGTACTCACCGCCGATCAGGGAGATTTGGGACGCCATGGATTTGGGATGAGGGTTAGGATTAGTGGAACTTCTGTAATGTGAATGGACGGGACGACTAGGAGCGAACCGCCGTAGTATTAAAGGACGTGCGGGGGAAGGAGTAGGAGCGAACTGCCAGCGTGCGAACGACAGGGTAGTGGCTTTCCATTTTCCCATGATACGGTCTTCCGTGAGTCCTTGGATCTGAGATCGAACGGTTGCATGGCGTGATCCTAGACCTATGGGTGAATATCCTATCCTGGAGGGTTATTCTTAAAATTTTCAGCAACTTAGCATGCGACCGTTTGATCTGAGATCCAAGGGCTGCCAGTAGCCCGTATCATGGTCGCGCCTACCACGAACGTTGCGTCGCTCGCGTGGTCGCGCCCTTGGAGATTTCACACGGTGTGTTAGGCTATCTGATGTTGGCATGTCATACATAGTCATCACTTAGTCACTCATACTACAACAAGGTTGGCTATAAGTGTATTTTTTTACTCCTCTCTATCTCTTTCTTCGTACTCCCTCCATCCCATAATATAAGAACGTTTTTGACACTAGCTGGTGTAGTGTCAAAAACATTCTTATATAATGGGACACAGGGAGTACTAGTATTTATTGCATTTGCCAAGGAGTGACGTCTTCCAATGAAATTGTGTTGCTAAGTTTGCTTCATTTAATTAGCTATAGACTCAAAATTGTCTTTTCACCTAGGTACACGCGCTTAGCACCATTTCTTCCTTGGGTCACCAAACTAGTCTCTCTCTTCTTGATTAACTTGCCACATCAGACTTTATGCCTACGTGGCAAGCTTAAGCACCTGTAGGAGCAAGTAACTACAATACTCCATCTAGGTGAGTAAGTCATCTTAGGCTGTGCACCGTGACCAAGGAGGAGGAGAAAATGGGAAATATTAACGTTTATTTGCTAATTAATAGTATTGCATGCAATGAACTAACCACTGCATGTCGTGTTTGATAGTCTCAAGTCATTAAAAGCATGCACACCCTTTATCTCTTATTGGTTGATATGTCAAGAAACAAGAAACGAGGTAGAAGTTAATCCACCGCGCCTAAGTGTTTTGGGATTATTTGATTTTTGTAAGATGACTTACACACCTAAACGGAGGGTGTGCTTTACATGGCATTTTTGCATATGTGGAGGAAAGAGAGGCACGGAAAAAGTGGAGAAGTGGGCTCTCATGCAAGAGCCAGCCTCTACTACTACATGGTGGAGCATTGGGAGAGGCACCTGTATGGAGGTGGTCAGGAATCGGGAGACTCACGCCGGTCGTAGTGCCGCAGTTAAAATGATAATGGCAAGTCAAATCACGGGGCCCCACCTATCCAGCAGTAACTCGTTGTCAAATCACACAGCCCTACGTTTGCAGCAGCCTACTCCCTCGTCTTCTCGCGTCTCTGTCCAACCGACTAGGCGGAACTGTCCCACCGCCTACCGGGCAGGAAAAGCCCCGCCCTCGACTTTTAAATACTATAAAATATACTAATTTTGTATCCATGGATTGCGCCTGCGCCATGGAGCAAAGTGTCTAGAAAACGGCGGTAAACATGTACGGAGTATACATCATGCACGTCGCGTTCGCGTCGCACCCCAGATGGTCGGTCGGTCTGGCATGCTACTCTCCGAATGGAACGCGCGTCATATTGCGTTTGCACACACATGTGGGAGGGCAATTGAGAACCGACCATAGGCACACTCCCCGGCCCCGCAAGTCGGGTGACTTAATAGAAGAGGGAGACGAGCGATAGTACTAGAGAAGTGTTGTACTAAGTTGGTGCCTAGATGATCCCTGCAAGACACGGAAGATCAGTTCGTCCATGCATGTGACTAAACTCCAGCAGACACGCCTGGATTGGCTATCGTCTACATATCATGCAGGCTGTGTTGTACATGGCTGTAGTTGTCGTGAGAAATCTAAAAAAAGGTTTCTTGTCATCTCGCAAAATTATGTGTCATGTGCTTCAGAGCACTGTGAGGGTTAAACAACGACAACTGAGTTGGGCTAGTCATTGGGGGCACATGCACGAACAGTGACTACTCGGCTGCCATCTAGGTCAAGCCGGCTATGTTAATTAGGACATCTATTGACGGACCCCTTTTCTACGAGTTTATCTTTAATTTGAGCTTTGTTCCTTGTCTACTTTGTCCGTCGGGATTCATGTTGTCTCCTTTGGGCAGTGAGGTTATGATTTCTTTTCATGTGGCATTTTTTCGGGTTATATGTTATAATCCGGTGCTTCAGATCAAAATGATGACAACCGCGCCTCCGGGCCACGTGCATGAAGACTTCTCAACAGTCATTGACGAGGTCAAGCCGGCTCCGGTAGACAAAAGAAAACTAAGTACTACTCCACTATATAGGCAGGAGCCTCCGCGCTTGCTTCCTAGTGTTGCTCTCTTAACACCGTGTCGGCCTCTCCAGATCTAAACACGACAGCGGTGGCCACACACTCTCTCTCTCTCTCTGCTCACCGCTGGTCATAGATCCAACCGGATCCTCTCCGCCAGGGAAGGTGAGAAGGTGCAAGGTTCACGCGGTTGTCCTCGGCGACGGCTCTTACCCACTGCTGGGCGCGTCCCGATCAGCCTGCCTTGCCGTTCTCTCCCAAGCACTACTGGCGAGGGAGGGCCTCTGACCCCTTCTTCCTCGCCACCGTAGTGTGGCCAGATCCGGCCTCCCGCCGCCCACCTAGCGACATCCCGGCGACCATCAGGTATAACTTCCTTCGAAACCAGCCTTGCTCTACTTCCCGAGCTCCTGACATCGCTGCATTTGTAACTTTTACTATTTCTCAGGCCCCCTCGTAGATAGGATCGATCAGCTGTTCGAAAACCACCTAATTTTTTAACGTTTAAGAGGTAAAACTAGTTCGTGCACTCGAATCTAGTACTACTTGGTTCAAACAAGGAAGAAAGGGGGTGGGGGTGGGGGAGGATTTGTTACCTGAATCTAGGACTTGTTCGAAAGAGGAAATAATGGGGGCGAAAAGTAGCAGAGACTGGCTATCCAACTAGTCTCTAGGTCTAATAGGGAAATAAAGGGAAACGCAGTACAAACTCAATATAAACCCGATCTATTGGTTGAAAAAGGAAAGAAAGTGGGGACTGGGGGACAAGTCAACAGAGTAAGTCCAGCACTAGATTTTCTAGCCTCACACAGTATAAGGTGGCTATACCGAACAAAAATGGGACCAACCCAGATATCCTGTTCTGATGTTTGTTGCCCCGAGCCACTCTTATGTAATGCCACTGGTAAAATGTAGCAGCCGCACTGTTAAAAGTAAGGACACATTAAACCAATGTTGTTTTCAATGTAATGCCTCCAGTAATATGAATCAATGGCACTTATTTACATGTCCTGCTAAAATTTCCCATTAAGATAAGTTGGTTCTTTTCATTAGAAATGCAACTGTCCTGGTCCGCCTACTCTCCCGTGCCCAAAGTAGTGTCGTATTTAACGGTTGTCATAGTTAATCCTGATGCCCACCCTAATATCTAGCAATGCCACTGCTTTAGAAATTGCTACTGTCCTTGTAGGATTGCCATTCAGATAAGGAACATGCTTGTTTTCATTTGATGCATGTTTCATCACTTGTTACTTGTTAGTCACCCTCCTTTCCACCTTTTTTGTGCAAACAGAGATATACATTTCACGCTTGATCTTAGTTGAACTGCACAAATGATATCCAAATTATAGTTGAGCATTCCAGGAGCTTCACAACCAACCTTGATGTTGCTCAATTTTATTGCAACTAATGAAGAAGAAGCTCTTTGGGTTTCGTTTTCTGATGGAAATGGAACCGGGGCTGGAGCCCTTTTCTTAATTTTTTTTGAAGAAGTAGCTGCTAGCTCACGGGACATTGCTTCATTTTAGGTGAACTGCACCAAAAGGTTCCTTGAATTGAATCATCCATGTTGGTGACTGAAAGAGCCAGTGTCGGTGTCAAAACCGGCTGATCTCGGGTAGGGGGTCCCGAACTGTGCGTCTAGACGGATGGTAACAGGAGACAAGGGACACGATGTTTTTACCCAGGTTCAGGCCCTCTCGATGGAGGCAAAACCATACTCCTGCTTGATTGATATTGATGATATGGGTAGTACAAGAGTGGATCTACCACGAGATCAAGGAGGCTAAACCCTAGAAGCTAGCCTATGGTATGCTTGTTGTAATGGTTGTTGTCCTACGGACTAAAACCCTCCGGTTTATATAGACACCGGGGAGGGCTAGGGTTACACAGAGTCGGTTACAATGGTAGGAGATCTACATATCCGTATCGCCAAGCTTGCCTTCCACGCCAAGGAAAGTCCCATCCGGACACGGGACGAAGTCTTCAATCTTGTATCTTCATAGTCTTGGAGTCCGGCCGATGATGATAGTCCGGCTGTCCGGACACCCCCTAGTCCAGGACTCCCTCAGTAGCCCCTGAACCAGGCTTCAATGACGATGAGTCCGGCGCGCATATTGTTCGGCATTGCAAGGCGGGTTCCTCCTCCGAGTAATTCATAGAAGATTGTGAACACGAGGATAGTGTCCGGCTCTGCAAAATAAATTCCACATTCCACCGTAGAGAGAATAATATGTACACAAATTCAATCTGCTGACGTATTTTGTGGCATGACGTCACACCACTACCAAGCCTTTACTTGAATCGTTTTTTACTATACCACCTTAGCGCGTTTAGCGAAGCGGTTTCCTTGGCATGTCTTGTCGAAGCAAAGATCGTGTTCCCCTTATTCCGGGATTCTCATCAATACGGACGTGAGTAACCCAACCGCGCCATTGATGGTGGCGCTTGGGACATAAGCGAGTTTTACCAGGCCGGTGGGGACGCATAGTCTTCGTCCGCCCATATATAAGGGGATAAGGATCCACCCTTTTTTACCTACACCTTCTTCCTCCTTTGCTTATCCATCTCCGCGCACTCGAGCTCCAGCGCCCAAGCCCGCACATCTCGTCTCAACCTTCTCCAGTCATGTCCGGAGCGGGAGGCAAGTGGATGGCCTCCTCCGTTACGGAGGGGCACATCGAAAGACTGCGCTGCGCCGGATATCTGTCCAGCGACATCGCGCACCGGCTACCCGACAAGGGGCAGCTCATCCCCACCCCCAGGCCCCATGAGAGGGTCGTATTCCTTCCCCACTTCCTCCACGGACTGGGCTTTCCACTTCACCCCTTTGTCCGGGAGCTCATGTTCTACTACAGCCTGGATTTCCACGATCTGGCGCCGAACTTCATCCTCAACATCTCGGCGTTTATCGTCGTGTGCGAGGCCTTCCTTTGCATCCAGCCCCACTTTGGCTTGTGGCTCAAGACCTTCAATGTCAAGCCGAAGGTAGTGAAGGGGAATCAGGCGGAGTGCGGAGGCGCCATGTTGGGTAAGATACCCAACGTCGTCTGGCTCGAGGGTGCCTTCGTGGAAACCATCAAGGGATGGCAATCGGGGTGGTTCTACATCACCGAGCCGCGTGACCCTAAATGGGTAGCGGCCCCCAAATTTAGATCTGGGATCCCCACGCGGCTCACCTCTTGGAAGGAGAGTGGCCTGACCTGGGGTGATTCGTAGGAGCTGACCGGACTCCAAGCCTGTATCCAGAAGCTGGTGAACAAGAAGCTCAGGCTTGTCAACGTGGTCCAAGTCATGCTCATCCGCCGAATTCTCCCGTGCCAAGAACGGGCATTTAAATTGTGGGAGTTCAATCCGGCGCAGCACCATACCTTGAGCAGGCTCTTCGACACTAGGTACGAAGATGCCTGGAAAGTGCTCTTCAAGGGCGCCGAAGCTCCCGCATCGGCCACTGAATATCACGGATTTCGCTCGCAGCGTCCAGCTGACGAGGTAAGTGATTCTACCCCTTTACGGGACACTTGTTTTTAATAGTTTTGACCCTACGCGGGTTTCAATCTCCCTTTTCCTTTGACAGGACTGGATGAAGAAGGCCGAGCAGATCATCTGTCCGGCTCCCATGCCAGAAAACCCAGTAGACGCCCGTCTAGTGGGGCTGCTGGCTCCGGCACCGCATGTGGTGCCGGAGAAGAAGGCCAAGAAGGAGGCCATGGGTACTCGAAAGAGTTCCCATTTTCAGGTATCCGACAACTCCGAGGCAGACTCCTCCCCCGAAGACGAGGAGGAGAAAGAGGACTCTCTCCCAGAGGAAGGAGAGAGGAAGAGGAAGGCTTCCCCAATAGGGGAGGCCGAAGGGTCCAAGAGGGGAAGGACTATTCCCCCGGACAGCTCCGCCAACGCCAATGTTGGCGACGAAGAGTGGCCCTCAAGGGCCAAGCCTCCGGCAAGATCGTAAGTATCCGGATTCCTGAATGATTTATAATTTCTCTTTTGTGTCACATAGTGTCCTTCTAATGCCGCACACTGCCTGCAGTCCGGCCGATGATGATCTCCCCGCTTCATCGAGCGGGTCGTTGGCTCCGTTGGATGTAGATTCCATCCCGACTGCCTCCACCCCTCACGACGCTGAGGACGCCGAGGTGGGATCCCAGGAAGGGACCCATCCGGAGGAGGGTCCGGAGGCGCCACAAGGCAGCCTCCCGGACTTTGCGCCGGACTCCACGCCAGAACCCGCAGTGGTTCCGGAGTCCGGCAGGCGGCCCCTTCGCAAGAAGGGCAAGACCGTGACGCCGGCGGCCTCCGTCCAACCGGAGGCGCCGGACAACTTGTTGGAGGCGCTCAAAGGCGCTTCCATCGAGGAAGAACACCGCACTATCATGAGTGCGGTGATTCAGAAGGTTCAGCTCGCCAAGAGTAGGCTGACCGAAGCCTGCAGTAGCCTTCTAACAGGCTTTGAGGTAAGAAGTTAAAAATATGTAATGTAATACCGCATAGACAGTAGCCCCTGATGCTCGGTTCGATGTTCGGAAAGAAAAACCGGATTGAGGATCTAAAAAAGATATACACAGGAGTGCTAAAAATTATGTCAATATGGGTTTGCAGGCTGCGCTGCTGACCTCTGCTGCACTGACTACGGAGGTCGGTGCTTTGAAGCAGGACCTCGAGCGGTCCGAGCAAGAGCTCGGCTGTGCCAAGAAGCAGCTCGAGGACAAAGAAGGTGAGTAACACCATTTTGAAATTTGTACCTTATAGAAAAGGATTTAGGTTGCAATAAAAATAACAAGAATAACGTGGGTACTGCAGGGGCCACGAACGAGGTGGCGGCCCTGAAGGAGGCCGTGTCCGCGGCCGAACGCAATGCGGCCGCGGAACGAGCGGAGCGAGAAAGGGAGGAGGCGCGGGTGGTGGAGGTGCGGCAAGAGCTCCAGGCTCTCATGGAAAAGCATGAGAGTTTGGAGCGCGACTCAAAGACTCGAGAGTCCAAGCTTGCCTCGGCTCTTGAAAGTGCCAAAGCCGCTAAGGCCGAGGCCCGTAAGGCCCTCCAGAAGATTGAGGTGACGAAGAAGATAGCGGCGGGTAAGGCATTTTTCATGCAAAGCAAGCATGTGAATGTAAATTACCTGTTACTTACCCGAATTCGGAGCTCTCCAGGGGCGTTTGCAGATCTGCCTCGCAGCGTGTCCAATGCCACCGCATTCTACCGGGCTGAGGGGAGCTCAACGGAGAAGGTCTTCTTGTCTCAGTACGCTGAGGCCGGACATCCGGTGGCCCCTAGCGACCAGCTGAAGCAGCTGGTCGAGCTCCACAAGGTAGCCGAGCAGGCCATGAAGGGCCTCATAGTCCGGCTATGGCCTGGAGAGGCCATGCCTAGGAGTTACTTCGGCCTCGTGCGGCGGCTGGTGGATGCGTGCCCCTGGGTGGAGGTCATCAAGCGCTCCGCCTGTATTGAAGGTGCCTGTCGGGCCCTTGCCCGCGCAAAGGTGCACTGGGGCAGGCTGGATGCAGAGAGGCTCCTGACGGACGCGCCGCCGGCGGGCAAAGAGTATCGTATGCCCGAGATGTACTATTAGACTGTCCTGAAGGGTGCCCGCAAGATTGCGGATGAGTGTCCCAGAGATGTAATTATTGAGTAAACTCGCCATGTGTTATCCTGTGCGCTGAAAACATTGTTCATATGCGCTAAGCAACGCTTATTGATTTAAAATATTACCTTCTGTGCGGCCGTTTATTAAATTTGAGAGATGGCAAGTCGTCGGCTTCAGCCCCCATGCCACGAGTGCTGGGGTGTTCGGGATAAACTTGGGCACTCTTGTTCCCATTTTTGGGTCCATCTAGGGAGGCGCTCAACACAATGAACAGGGCAACCGGACTTATAATGCTTGAACACTCTCACTTGGTCATAGAATTCTATAATTTTAAATTTCGGTGAAGCCCCTAGTATTCGGAAGACCGAGTTCGGGGTGCTATCCACGCCTTGGCCGGACATTATCCGGTTCTTCGCTCGAAGCGGCATAAGTCTTTAAGGACTCGAAAAGACCTCTCGAACAGTGACCAGTCTCTCGCCTTATCATGACAGTCAGTTTTAGCTTTCTCCACTAAGGCGCTCGCCCAGCTCAACCGGGGCGCAATCGCAGTGGTTCTCCCAGTGCTACCTTAGCCGGCAGAACGGAACGTAAGGTACCAAAACATGGGAGCCGGGCAAACCCAACTATTGACCCAAGACATGATTCGGATCCGATTCATATAATGCTATAAGTTCGGGGTGCTGCACTTGTGAAAGTGTTCGGACTTATCACACCATAATGTGGGGAACGTAAGCCCCTGGTGTATTCGGTCGTACCAAATTGTACGGATGCAAGATGTCGTAAATGAACATATATATAAACAAAGGAATGCAATTATAAACGAAAAAATGATGCATTGTTTATTCAGGGAATTCTGCCATGAGTGCAGAACGATACAAATAGTGTGGTAAGCAAGGGAGTGGACTGTTTTAAACATGTCCCCCTCCAGGGGTGGGCTGCGGAATGTTGTAATAAACAAATTTAATGCTCATAATGGAGACCACCTGAGTGTTCGTCGTAGCCCTTGTTCCTCCCTGGCTGTTGCATCATGAGTTCGGCCGATCTACTGCCGGACAGGACCTCTTGTAAACGGAGTCCTATAGATGAGATAAAATAAAAAATGGAAAAAAGGCGACACACTTAGGAGCCCCTGGTGTGGTTAAGCCGCACTTTGGGCCTATCGTGGTCGTGCCCCTCCCCCTATGCCCAAGGTATCTCCAGAGCGTAATGATGTATGCGGGGAGCTTGTCTTGCAATCTTGCAAGGGCTGGGGGTGGGGCCGCATTGCTACGCATGCTCGGAACGTGCCAGGTGGTCTTGATGTACGTTGCTCCGGGCGCGTTTAATCATGTCCCGTCTTTTAAAGGCTGGACTCGAAAATTGTCTTAAGAGGTTGCTCTGTACTTCTGCCGCGCCAGCCGCTGTGTGTTCCTCCATTCGGAGGGAGCGTTCAATATTTCCATTGACCGTGATGACTCCATGAGGGCCTGGCATCTTGAGCTTGAGGTATGCATAATGCGGCACCGCGTTGAACTTTGCAAACGCAGTTCGTCCGAGCAGGGCATGATCGCCACTGCAGAACGGGACTATGTCGAAGATTAACTCCTCGCTTCGGAAATTATCCGGGGATCCGAAGACCACTTCTAGCGTAACCGAGCCTGTACAATTGGCCTCGACACCTGTTATGACGCCTTTAAAGGTCGTCTTTGTAGGTTTAATCCTTGAGGGGTCTATGCCCATTTTGCGCACTATATCCTGATAAAGCAGGTTCAGGCTGCTGCTGCCGTCCATGAGGACTCTCATCATGTGAAATCCATTGACGATTGGGTCTAAAACCAATGCGGCGAACCCGCCATGGCAGATACTGGTCGGATGGTCTCTTTGACCGAAATTGATCGGGCAAGAGGACCATGGATTGAGCTTCGGGGCGACTGGCTCCATCGCATATACGTCCCTTAGTGCACGCTTCCGCTCCCTCTTGGGTATATGGGTTGCGTATATCATATTTACCGTTCGCACTTGTGGGGGGAAACCCTTCTGTCCTCTACTGTTCGGCGGCCGGGTCTCTTCCTCGTCGTCGTTGTGCATTCCCTTGTCATTGTTTTCGGCAATTAACTTGCCCGCCTGCTTAAATACCCAACAATCTCTGTTGGTGTGGTTAGCTGGCTTTTCGGGGGTGCCATGTATCTGGCATGAGCGGTCGAGTATTCGGTCCAAATTGGACGGACCCGGAGTAGTTCTTTTGAATGGCTTCTTCCGTTGACCGAGTTTAGAGCCTCTGAATCCGGCGTTGACTGTCGTATCCTCATTGTTATCTCTGTTAACGCGGAGTTTGTTTTTGTTTCGACGCGACCTGCCATTGTGGTCCTTGGTATCCGGACTGCCAGCATTTTTGCTGAGGTTGTTGCGTCGAGCTAGCCAGCTGTCCTCTCCCGCACAGAAGCGGGTCATGAGTGATGTGAGGGCTGCCATGGATTTCAGCTTTTCCTGTCCTAGGTGCCGGGCTAGCCACTCATTGCGGATGTAATGTTTGAAGGCTGCGAGGGCCTCTGCATCCGGACAGTCGACAATTTGATTTTTCTTGGTTAAGAACCGTGTCCAGAACTGTCTGGCCGATTCATCTGGCTGCTGAATTATGTGGCTTAGGTCATCGGCGTCTGGTGGTCGCAGATATGTGCCCTGGAAGTTGTCGAGGAATGCAGCTTCCAGGTCCTCCCAACACCCAATTGACTCTGCGGGCAGGCTGTTGAGCCAATGCCGAGCTGGTCCTTTAAGCTTGAGCGGGAGATATTTGATGGCGTGGAGATCGTCGCCACGGGCCATATGGATATGAAGGAGATAATCCTCGATCCAAACCGCGGGGTCTGTTGTGCCATCATAGGATTCAATGTTGACGGGTTTAAACCCTTCAGGGATTTGATGATCCATTACTTCGTGTGTGAAGCATAGTGGGTGTGCGGCGTCTCTGTATTGAGCAATGTCACGACGTAGCTCAAGAGAGCGTTGTCTGCTATGTTCGGCCCAGCCGGAGTTGCTGTATCCAGTGCGATGGTATTCGTCGTGGGTCGTGGGGCGCCCACGTGATCCATAGATAGATCTGGATTGTCTTGCCTTGTCCTCCAATATATCCCGCAAGTCCGGCGCGTTCCCCCGTGGCTTCGTACTTTTTGAGCGGTGTTGGGGTATGGTTCTGGTGGAGGGCCTAGATGCCTCTCTGTTGCGGCCACGAGGTGGTCGGTCTGCCGTATTGTGCGCTGGTGATGAAGGTTTGTATGCTTCCTCCTCTAGTCGGGGGAGCAACTTGCGTTTTGGGTAGCTTTTGGAGGGGCGTTCGAGTTCATACTCTTCGGCTGCGAGGACCTCGGTCCATCTGTCGGCCAGCAGGTCTTGATCAGTTTGAAGCTGCTGCTGCTTTTTCTTTAGGCTATTTGCTGTGGCCATTAGCCTGCGTTTGAAACGCTCTTGTTCGACGGGATCCTCACGCACGACGAATTTGTCGTCGTCGAGGCTTGCCTCGTCTCCGGAGGGAGGTATGTAATTATCATCCTCGACCTCTTCATCTGCCGCTCTCTCGTGAGGGCTTGCTTCTGCATCCTCCTGTGCTGAATCTTGCTGGAGGGGGTTGTCTTCGGCACTCTCTGGGGTATTATTATCTCCTGTGCCGGAATCTCCATTCTTGCTGTGGCGGGATTTAGAGCGGCGCCGCTGACGTCGGCGCTTGGGCTGTTTCTTTAAGGAATCTGCCTCCGCTGCTTCTTCGCCGTTCCCATCTTTTGGGGTGTCCACCATGTATATGTCGTATGACGAGGTGGTCTTCCAGTGTCCTGTAGGCGCTGGTTCTTGATCGTCTCCGGCATCGTCGTCCATACCGTCGATGTCTTTGGAGTCGTAGTCTAGCATGTCGGTTAGATCATCGACAGTGGCTACAAAATGGATGGTGGGTGGGCTTTGATTTTCTTCGTCGTCCGCATCCCAACCATCCTGGCCGTAGTCCGGCCAGGGCTCTCCGGATAGCGAGAGATGCTTTAGCGAATTTAGGATGTCGCCAAAGGGTGAGTGCTAAAAGATGTCCGCAGCGGTGAACTCCATGATTGGCGCCCAATCAGATTCGATTGGCAGGGGCGCAGGAGGTTCGGAGTCCGGCAGGCAGTCCGGCACCTCGGAGTCATGAGCTTTATAAGGGACGAGGTTAGTGTTCGGCTCCATCGCCGTGGAAGTTGCAGCTCCCGTGATCTGCGCAATCGGCTCCGGACTATGGGTCGGAGCGGATTCGTGTGCGGCCTCCAAGATACTGTCTGGCGGCAGAGTTAGATCATGCCCATCGTGACAGTGCGGCATGCTCGGCTGCGGCTCGGATCCATCGAAGATCAAGTCTCCGCGGATATCCGTCGTGAAGTTTAGGCTCCCAAATCTGACCTAATGGCCAGGGGCGTAGCTTTCGATCTGCTCCAGATGGCCAAGTGAATTGGCCCGCAGTGCGAAGCTGCCGAATACGAAGATCTGTCCGAAGAGAAAAGTCTCACCCAGGACTGCGTTGTTGTTGATTGAAGAAGCCATCAAGCCTATCGGTGATGACACAGAGGAACTCTCAATGAAAACACCAATGTCGGTGTCAAAACCGGCGGATCTCGGGTAGGGGGTCCCGAACTGTGCGTCTAGGCGGATGGTAACAGGAGACAAGGGACACGATGTTTTTACCCAGGTTTGGGCCGTCTCGATTGAGGTAAAACCCTACTCCTGCTTGATTGATATTGATGATATGGGTAGTACAAGAGTGGATCTACCACGAGATCAAGGAGGCTAAACCCTAGAAGCTAGCCTATGGTATGATTGTTGTAATGGTTGTTGTCCTACGGACTAAAACCCTCCGGTTTATATAGACACTGGGAGGGCTAGGGTTACACAGAGTCGGTTACAATGGTAGGAGATCTACATATCCGTATCGCCAAGCTTGCCTTCCACGCCAAGGAAAGTCCCATCCGGACACGGGACGAAGTCTTCAATCTTGTATCTTCATAGTCTTGGAGTCCGGCCGATGATGATAGTCCGGCTGTCCGGACACCCCCTAGTCTAGGACTCCCTCAGCCAGCTTCAGCATCCCAGTCTAAGCACCCCCGGCCTCCATCCTTGCGACGCATGGTACACCTCGTTTGCCACCTGCTCGACCCTAGTGTCACTGATAAAATGAAGTAATAATACAGTTAAAATAGAGCGAGTGTCATCTCTATCATTTCATTTCCAATGTAGATAAAGAAAGTGCTTATCTTTGTTAAAGTATGTTTCATCAACTAGTCCCATTGTTAATGTTTAAGCGTTTCTGCAAACTGGGGTGCTTAATATTAGTTGATACGTACAAAAATAGAGATTTGAATGTCTCAAGGCGCCTCCTTGTACTACTGTTGTACACGGATGTTCATCACTGGCAGAAGGTGTATCTGGGAGATTTGGGATGATGTCCAGTATGAGGCGTACCGTATGAGGCATCGCATGGCCCATCTCACCCTCGCAGCATGGCATACTATGATACTATCGCAATATTTTCTTCTTTTTATTTTGTGTGTTTCATCAACCAGTGCCACTATAATGTAATCATGCTTTTTCATTATCTATGCAAATAGGGTTATTCAGCTGCATTTGGGTAGAACTGCACAAATGTACGTATGGAACCGGCATATATGCAGAGTGCGAGGTGTGCCAAGTAAAAATTACCGACACCAACCATGTTGCATGCACGCATTGGCATCCACCACAACCAGTGGGATGTGTGACGCTCTATGTGGACGGATCTTTCTCGGCAGCAAATCCTCTAACCAAATACTAGTAGCTTATATTGGCAGTTTTCTAGGGAGTACTCTTTTCTAAAAGAAGCACCAATCTATTTTTCTTTATTTGTACACTGTGTCACAACTTTGACCCAAAGGTCCAGAGCTATTTTAGGGTGATTGGCGTAGTACTCGGAGACTGATTGTAAGCATGCTTTTCGTTAGCTGTCACACTGATTGTAAGCATGAGCAGGTGGAAGATTAGGTTAGTGCGAAGCTTACCTTAAACCCTACCGCCGCCATTGAAACGAGGCGAGCGTCGAGGGAACCGTGGAGAATGTCGGGGAAGCGACGTCGTGCCATCCGGCCTCCTCTTGCGGTGGGAGAATGTATACTCCTGTGGCTCCGGCTAGCTCTGCACCCTCACGAACGGCACAGCATACTCGATCGATTCGTTATCCTCTAGGTGCTCGACCTTCGACCTGTACGCCCACCACCTCCGCATGACTGTCGCCTCGGGCGAATCTGTCTGCTCCATCGCCCATAGGAGATACTCGATGAACTCGGAGGACTGCGGCGTGACTGCCACTGAGGAGTACATGTACATCGCCGCCCTCATTGCTGTCGTCTCGCTCTTTCGCATACATTGCCACATGGCCGGCACCGTCCTCGAAATCTCCCACTCATTGTCAAACCAACTAAGGATCTCCTTCAACCTGGCTAACTTTGCCTGGTCGCCGCCGGCGATCTGCCTGATTCGCTGCTGCATCCTCTCCATAGATGTCGTTCTGAGTGGTCCGGTGCTAGCTTTGGAAGATTGGAGGAGAGACGGTGGTCTTGCAATAGAGAAGAGGGAGAGGAGAGGAGATGGTTTCGGAATGGAGATGATGGAGAGGAGAGGAGGTGGTTTTGCAATGGAGAGAAGATCAGAAGAGGGAGAGGTGAGACGGTGGTTTTGGAATGGAGATGATGGAGAGGAGAGGAGGTGGTTTTGGAATGGAGATGATGGAGAGGAGAGGAGGTGGTTTTGCAATGGAGAAGATCAGAAGAG
>NC_057807.1:171782570-171787221 GCF_018294505.1 Triticum aestivum | reverse complement strand
ATTGGACGAGAGGGCCGGCGCGCTGTGACTGGATCAAAATCAAAATCAATTTACCCTTCAATTAAGAAAGCGACCCCACATTAACTAGTCTCCCTTTTATTCTGGGTCATAATTGACCATGATTTTCGCACATAAAATATATGTTATACGTTGCAAAAATAATATAATTTGAAAGTACATTCAGATACGAACCAAACGATAGAATTTTTGGTGACATGCATTCACATTTTGCTTGTCACATACAGTATGTGGTCAAACTTTGACCCAAAATACGCAAAACAACAGAAAAATACTTCCAAGACCAGCGCCGCTCTTCAGCTCTTCTCCTGTTCCAATCTAAATCCACCGCCGCTCCTCTCTTGTCCCAATCTAAATCCAGCGCCGCTCCTCTCCTCTTCATTTCAAAACCACCGCCCCTCCTCTCCTGTTCCAGTCCAAAACCAGCGTCGCTCCTCTCCCGTTCTAATCCAAAACTAGCGCCGCTCCTCTCCTCTTCCATTCAAAAACCACCGCCGGTGAGTGAAGGTGCTGTGGAGAAGTAGATCGATGGAGGAGTACAATCGATACGTGAGGATCGCAGACGGCGACCCTGTGAAGCTAGCTAGGATGTTGGAGATACAGTCTTGGTTTGACAACAAGGACCAACTAGCGGCGACGGCAACATCCATGGCCAAATATCTGCAACAGAGCGAAAAGGCGGCGATACTCCCGGAGGGAGTCGCGTCGGAGTACATAGAGCTGCTCCTCTAGGCCATGGAGCAAACAGATTCGCCGAATCCGATCGTGAGGGAGCGGTGGTGGGAGTATCGATCCCAGATGGAGCATCCACCAGAGATTGAAGGATCGAGCATCTATAGGGTGCCGTTTGTGAGGGTGTCCTGCCAGAGCGAGCCGGTGGAGTCTTCGTCGACCGAGCCCAACTGCAAGAGGAGAAAAGCAGTTGACCCGACGACGCTTCCCCGCCATCGTCTCCCTCGCCATTCACATCGTCTCACGGGGTGGCTGTCTGCCGCCGAGGAATAGGAGGGGACTGCCCCCCAGCCCAATAGTCGGGCAGGTTGTGAATTGTCAGGAGGAGCTTAGGGTTGTTAGTATTTGCAGGTTGTGAATTGTGTATTTTGAGAGTACTTTCAGATATGAATGTAGTTTGAATTTCAGATTTGCAGTATTGAGCATATGAAAATTTTATGAATTCTAGAGATTTATTTTTAGCACTTAAAAAAATGTAGTTTCATAGGAGTATAAAAGTGCAGACGAGAAGAAACTGCAAGTTTCAGTTTCAGATAAGAAACTGCAAGTTCAGTTTCAGATAAGAAACTGCAACTTTCAGAGACAAAGCATTTATATTAACACGGCCTTTTCAAACAGGGTTAACATCATGTTGGAACTTTTATTCGTGGTCGAAAATGGAACTACCAGCCAGTTAACATCATGTTGATCAACATTCATGCATAGCACATCTTCATATTATGCACAATCAAAATGCCCACACAATGTTGAGTGTGCGAAACACAGAGAAAACGAGGGACAGAGTTTTGGCAAGTGTTGGACGTGGTTTTGGGCTGCCCCGTCTAGGCTTTCATTTTTAACATGTGCAACCCACGACCTCGGATGGGAGGGACTGTTTGTATTTTCTTAGGGCCGTCATGTATCGACCGGCCTATGGACCTCCCATCTGAGGTTTGATTATTGGCACCCAACTTATGTATTTTTTTAAAGAAAACGCAGGGGTCTGTTCTATTTTTCTATATAAGAATAGGAACGCCAGGTACAACTTATGTTTCCCTTTTAACTATATTATATATATTTAAATTATTTTATATGTTATTATATATTATTTCTATTGTCATCATATATTTAACAGATACTTACATATGTAAGAAAACAATATCCCACATCTTATTAACTTATAAAAATAATTTCTTAACAAATAAAATCCTGGATTGTTTTGGCACGAAAATCCTAGTGATTGTGTACAAAAGCTTGGTAAGATTTAAGGACGAATGTAATAATATCACTTATTATTTAAATATATTTATAACAAAATGCTCAGCCCTTTTTTATTTTTTTGATAACTTGCTGGCCCAACCCAAAATTATAATTAGAATCAGGCCAGCAAAATCGTGTATCTAGATAAAGTGCAAATGGCCTGTAGTTTTTTAGGAAATAAAATAAATGGGCCGCATGAAAGCTACATTAATTGTTCACCCAACCCAGCTAATGGTTGTAACTCAAAAAAAAGATCAAATTGACTGTAAATTCTACCACGCAAAAAAACACTGCAAATTCTAAAAAAATGGGTTAAATACGTGCCACACTTTTTGAGGCTGAAATGTGGGCCAATAGGTCAAAGCCAACGCAAGTCGTTGTAAATTTAGTCAACAAATGATTCTGACATGTTAGTCGTTGGATTTACATCCAATGGCCGGCATCCATCTTCAATCTCTCGTCTTCTTCCTCCAGCGCCGCCGGGACCACCTCCCGCCTCCTGCTGCTCGCAGCTCTGCTTAGCACGCTTCGCTATGAAGTGCTACTCCACTGTTGGCCAGGCCATCCCTCCAACCCTCCAAACCTCCTGTTCTTCTCCACCGACTGCCGAACCACACCGCACTAAAACCAGTTAACCCTCGTACACCTCTCTGTCTGCGACTCTACTCCCGCGTCTTCCCATCTCCGGCTCGTTAATGTCCACCGCCGTG
Organism: Triticum aestivum; assembly: GCF_018294505.1. Classification (NCBI taxonomy): domain Eukaryota; kingdom Viridiplantae; phylum Streptophyta; class Magnoliopsida; order Poales; family Poaceae; genus Triticum; species Triticum aestivum. The sequence goes on along the minus strand of NC_057807.1, from coordinate 171,784,522 downwards.
ATGCGCTCGGTGCGGCGTGGTCAACGTGGTCAACAAACGAGACCATCGGAAGTAGCTGTGCGTGGAGAGGCTGACAGTTGGGTCCACGGCCGCACACAAGGAAATGCCTCCTTATTAAGCACAAAATAATGATTCCTCCACCTGACATCTGGGACCCACCGGAAGGGCCTCTGTATTTCGCGAAAAAAATGTGCCCCCACTGACATGTCGGACCCACCAGCTATGTTCGCATGCAAGGAAGTGCCTCCTTATTACGCACAAAAAAAATGAATACTCCCCCTGCCAGCTGTAACCCAGCATACTGGGAGGCTGACTTGTGGGCCTACCAAGTTGACGGGGACGGAAGGCTTTGTCGACTTAGTCAATATGAACGATTCTAGCTCCTGTTACCGTACGATGTTCATCCAACGGTTGTAGTGCTTCTTCAACCTCTGGTCTTCTTGCTCCAGCCGCCCAAACCAGCGCCGGTCGTGCCGCGTGCTCCTGCCTCCCGTGGCCGGCTATGATGCCGCGGAGGCCTCACCGCCCCCTACTACTCCTACCGCTGGCAGGGCCATCCCTCTAATCACCCACACCCCCTTTTAATCTACGGCGACAGCAGCCTCACACCGCAGCCGAACCAGTGAACCCTCGTACTCCTCTTCGCGTGGGCATCCACTGTTACGTCTTCCCCGGCTCCGAGTCGTCCCCTTCCTAGGCCTCGCCCTCGTCCACCATCGCCGTGCTCTCGGCGCAGCGTGGTCAACGTTGTCAAGGAACAACTTCCATCGGACGTGGACTGTACGTGGAGAGGCTGACAGCTGGGTCCACGGCCGCAGCAAGGAAGTGCCTCCTTATTACACGCAAAATAATTATTCCTCCACCTGACAGTGGGGACCCACCGGACGGGCCACCGTATGTTGCAAAAAAATGTTTCCCCCTGACTGCTGGGACCCACCAACTACACCTTCGCACGCAAGGAAGTGCGTCTAGGAAAAATGATTCGCCCCCCTGACTACTGGGACCCACCAACTACATCTTCTTTTTTTGAGGGAACACCAGCTACATCTTCGCAGGCAAGGAACTGCCTGACAGTCGGGACCCACCTGGTCGAAGCGTACGTAGCGTTGTCATTCTGGTCGCAAACTTGTACGTACATATATACTGGTCGATGTAGCGCGCACGTGTCGTAGTAGAGGCGCGCACGTGTCGTAGTAGAGGCGTGCACATAGCATGTACACGTACGTACAACGGCGAGGGTGCAAGAAAGAAAATAGGGCCACGTACGTACATACGGGCAGGGTCTCGAACGCCTACTCGTGCATATGTACATGGCTGGGTCGAAACGGAGAAATAGGGTCGTCGTCGTGTTCATGGGGAGCCAACCGGCTGGGTCAGAACGGAATGCATGGTCGTGTTCATCGGGAGGGCTTTGGACAGAACAGGCGATGGAAACGAGGCCTGGCGTACCGCACAATGGAGGAAACGGCCTTGTGTTTGAACGGCCACATTCAAAACGGGGTCCTTTTGATTGGGAGGGGCCTGGCGTACCGGAAAACGGAGGAAACGGACCTCCTATGGTCGAAACGGGGTTCCTGTTGATCGAGAGGGGTGTGGCGTACCGCAAAACATACGAAACGGACCTCCTACGGTCGAAACGAGGGTCATGTTGATTGGGAGGGGTGTGGCATACCACAAAACGGACGAAACAGACTTGTGTTGGAGCGCTACGGTCGAAATGGGGGGGAGGGGTCTGGCGTACCGCAAAACGGGACTCCACAGGATACTGTTCATCTCCATCGTCGACCTCCTCCAGCCTCCACGGGCTACTGTCGACCTCCTCCATCCTCCACGGGCTCCTGTTCATCCAGCCTCCACCATGCACTACTCCACCGGCTACTGTTCAACCACTGCTCCATGGGCACCCCTCCACCGTCTACTGTTCATCCAGCCCTCCACACCACGGGGTCCCG